>NC_134522.1:33250095-33551121 GCF_027942865.1 Odontesthes bonariensis | reverse complement strand
ATTCACAAAAAGGCTATAAAAACAGTAAGTATTTGGAAAGACTATAACTTATTTTTGTAACTCGCATTTCCTTGTGTAATTTTTTTCCCCTTTTTTTCTCTCTTCTATTCTAACAGTTTTCTATCGTTGTATTTTTTAACTATGTTCTTCTTTCATTTTATGTCCTTTGTTCATTACTGTACACTATTTCTTTCATGACTACTGTTACTGTGATATTGTGAAGATAGATAAAGTTTATTTAAAATATATATATACCACGACGTGTTTGTAGGTCTTACAGATATTTCACATCCAATTTACGACCAGTTAAGTATTGAGAATGAAGAAAGCAGCTAAATGAACTGGTGACCACTGAGGCGTAAGCACACACAGCGAGGTTACGTGACCATCTCTCTAATGTCGCATTTCATTTAACAGTTACCGACGTAAAAATATCTGTTCGACTTCAGAGTTACTTCCTCACAAGCTGGAACTTTAAGCTGTCGCCTGTGGGGAAGAAATGTTCTCAGTTTGCTGTATAAGAGACCTAATAGTTCTGCCACAACTGTGTGGGCTATATTCGATTTGTTTATGTTGTGTTAGCATTCAGCTAGCATTCAGCTAAAGCTACCTGTTTTCTAAAAGCTTTCACATACTTCAATGGACTTCCTACCTGCTTTCAGATCGCTCCTCGTCACTCTGCTCATCGATCTCATATGAATCAAACTCCGGTGATTTACAAAGCCCGTTCATTTTAACCACGAAAAAGTTAAAATGTTAGAGCACGAGATGCTGGTAAATAACCAACTTGCAACTGAATCTTCTTCTTTTGCTTCGGTAGGATAGACGCATCAATGGCGCACTTCTGCCATCTACTGTTCATTATCATCCAAGTCAGTCTTCTTTTGATTGAACAAGGCAAGGCTAGGCAATTTTATTTATAGAGCACAATTCGTACACAAGGTAATTCAAAGTGCTTTACAGCTACATGAAATTACAAGAAGGCAATAAAATCATTAAAAATAAATAAAAAATAAAAAACCCATTAAAAAAATCATTAATTAATTAATTTAAAAGTGAAGAGTGCAGATAAAATACTTACAGGTGTCATATGCACAGCTAAATAGAACTGTTTTCAGCCTGGATTTCAACCTTGTCAGAGTTGAGGCCTGTCTCACATCTTCTGGAAGGCTGTTCCAGATGTTAGGAGCATCAAACTGAAACGCAGCCTCACCTGACTCTGGGCCCCAGCAGGAGACCCCTCCCTGAGGTTCTCAGTGTCCGAGGTGGTTCATATGGCTCTAACATGTCAGAGATGTACTTTGGCGCTTGACCATGAAGAGACTTGTACACAAGCAGAGCTGTTTTAAAATCTATTCTCTGAGCGACAGGAAGCCAGTGCAGAGACCTGAGCACTGGACTAATATGGTGGTATTTCCTGGTTCTAGTCAGGACTCGAGCAGCAGCGTTCTGGATGTACTGCAGCTGTCTTACAGCCCGTTTAGAGCCCAGTGAGCAGGCCGTTACAGTAGTCTAACCTGCTGGAGACAAACGCATGGATTAGTCTTTCTAAGTCTGGTTTAGACACTATTCCTTTGATTCTGGCAATGTTTTTTAGATGGTAAAAAGCCAGCGAGATACGGACCATCATTCCCAGGTTCCTATATTATCTTAAATAGATTGACACTGTGTAAATATCGCAATAGTTTCTTTGTTTTGGTCCAGCTATCTAGATTCAGAAGTGTGTGCACATTGGAGACAGTTGCTCCAGTTGAGCCAAGCTCCTCTGTGATCAGTGTACCTCTTTCACTCAATAAGGATGTGCCTGACTGTTTCAATGCTCCCACATTCACATTTGCTGTTTGGCAACCTTAAACACTGAAAGAGCCATTTGGACCTTTTTCCCACAGAAAAGAAAACACCGGGAGCCACAAAACCCTTTTGATGCCGGGTTGAAGGTTACTTTTAAATAAAAAAGACTAACAAACTAACTAGACTAACATTTAAATGAAATACTCAGAACTTATTTTCCAAAGCCACAGGGAGCTGCAGAAGAGGCATGAAAAAGCCACATGCGGCTCCGGAGCCGCAGGTTGCCCATGCCTGGTATAGTACACCGTGTCAGTAAATAATTTAAGGAATCTGGAGGAATTTTAATGCATATAGGGCAAGGACACAAACCTAAACTGCTCAACCCTGACAGCGAGTAACGAATTCCAGAGTATTAGGGCCGTGGCACTGAAAGCTCCTGCATCAACAGTCTGGTGCGTGGGGTGGTGTGTGGCTGGAGGGGGGCAGTGAGGTTCTGAGGAGCAAGTCAGTGATTTTATTTGTGAGAGAGAAGGAGGATCTTAAAGTGAATATGGTTTTTGATTGGGAGCCAGTGGAGATAGATGAGACGTAGAGTGATGTGTTGCTCGGACTAAATGTGAGAACCCTGGCAGCAGAGTTCTGGACATATCGGAGCCCGTCGGGGGCTTTGTTGGGCACCCCAGACAGGACTCCATGACAGTAAGAAAGGCATGATGTTATGAATGCGTGAATGAGGGTTTGGGCATCAGCATCAGCGAGTGATGCCGGAGTCTCGAAATGTTTTTGAGGTGGAAAAGGGCTGATTTAGTGGTGAATTTGATATGTTATGAGCAGAAATCATTCCAGCAAGACAGCATCCAAACCAGAATAGAAAAACGTTTTAAAAATCTGTGTAGAAAATCTAAAGAAGATGCAAAGGATACAGTGAGTTCAGAGCTACTGCAGCACGCTGCTACTCTGGTGTGGCAACATTCTAGAACTCTCACTCATCCTTTTCTTTGCCAGGGGTTCTTTTGCATTGTTTTTGCATGGTTTGCATTCTCCAACAACACAATGCAAAACCACATTCTGCACGTGGTACAAAGGGATGGCTGCAGAAGGTCATCTGAGGTAGCGGACTGGTCTGCCTGAGGCCTGCCTGACCATTTCCCAACAGAAAATTTGTGGAACATTTTGAAACAAATTATTGTGACAACTATGATGCCTTTAGAAATAGAATAGAAATAGAATAGAAAAATACTTTATTTATCCCCCAATGGGGGAAATTCAAATTCGTCAAGTAGCTCAACATTTTTTTTTAAATATTTACAATGATTGAATTAACAACAATAAAACAACAATAGTAATACTACTACTAACTAAATAATAATAAATGACTAAATGGCAAAATAAACAAATAAATAAAAATCAATCAATCAATTTGAGAAGAACTCAGCAGTCACTGTTAAAAAGCCTTATGGCTGTGGGAACAAAGGACCTCCTGAAGCTCTCAGTCCTGCAGCGCAGAGAGATGAGCCTCTCACTGCAGCTGCTCCTCTGTCCTGTCAGGATGCTGTGGAGAGGATGTTTATTATTCTCCACCACAGAATCTAACTTCCTCCTCATCCGTTTCTCCACCACAGCACCGAGAGGGTCCAGCCTTCTGCCTACAACCGAACCAGCCTTTTTCACCAGTTTGTCCAGGCGCCTCCAGTTTCTGTCTGTAGTGCAACTCCCCCAGCTGACAGCAGCATAGAACAGTTCACTCTCAATGATAGTGTGATAAAACATGCACATCATATCACTGCAGACATTGAAGGACCTGAGCCGTCTCAGGAAAAAGAGACGGCTCTGGCCCCTCCTGCACACTGCGTTTATGTTGGCAGACCACTCCAGTTTATTATCCAGCACCACCCCCAGGTATTTGCAGGTCTGAACAGTCTCTATCTCCCCTCCATCAATGCAGACTGACTGGTATGGGGTTTTAGATCTCCTGAAGTCCACCACCAGCTCTTTGGTTTTGGTGGTGTTCAGGAGTAAACAGTTCTTTTTGCTCCAGTCAGTAAAGGCCTCCACAAGGTCCCTGTACTCCTTCTCCTGTCCACCGCGCACACATGCCACAACAGCCGTATCATCAGAATACTTCTGTATGTGGCAGGACTCTGAGTTGTACCTGAAGTCTGATGTGTACAGGGTGAAAAGAAAAGGAGCCAAAACAGTACCCTGGGGAGCCCCAGTACTGCATTCCAGTGTTCCAGAAACACATTTCCCCATCCTGACATACTGTGGTCTGGCAGACAAGTAGTCTATAATCCATGATGTCAGGGAGGGGGCCACACCCTTACCGAGCAGCTTGTCTTTCAGTATGGGAGGCCGTATGGTGTTGAAGGCACTGGAGAAGTCAAAGAACATGACTCTCACATATGAACCAGGCACATCCAGATAAGCATATGCCCGATGCAACATGTACAGAATCGCGTCTTCCACTCCTATGTGTTTCTGGTAGGCAAACTGGAGGGGATCAAGAGCCTCAGCAACCTGCAATCTCATGCGACGAACAAGGAGTCTCTCCAAGGTCTTCATGGTTAGGGTTAGGGTTAGTTATTGCAGGATCATATCCCCGACTCCAGCGTCTCTCTGCCGGGCTTCCTGACTGTACGAGCAGATCGAGATTTAAAGAGTAGCAGGAAAAGGAAAGGGGGTGGATTGGCAGTGCTTGTCAACAACAGATGGTGTCACCCAGGACATGTTACTGTGAAGAGTCGTCTCTGCAGTCCTGACATTGAACTATTGGCAGTAAGTTTTCGTCCATATTATTTGCCAAGAGAGTTCACCAGTGTTGTTTTGGTGGCTGTTTACATTCCACCCTCAGCTGTTGCCGACACCGCATGTGATGTCATCAGTTCCGTTGTTGCTAAGATACAGACACAACACCCCAATTCTTTTGTGGCAATATCTGGTGATTTTAATCATGCCTCACTCTCTGCTACACTGCCAACTTTTCAACAGTTTGTCAGCTGCTCTACCAGAGAAAACAAGACATTGGATTTGTTTTAAACAAATGTCAAGGATTCATACTTTTCCAAATCAAGACCTCCCCTGGGTAAATCAGATCACAACCTTGTTTTTCTCTATTCAGCATATAAACCCCTTGTCCAGAGACTACCTGTCACAAAAAGGACTGTTAGAAAGTGGTCACAGGAAGCTGAAGAAGCCTTACAGGGTTGTTTTGAAGCAACTGATTGGATTTCTCTTTGTAAGCCACATGGAGAGGACATCAATGCCATGACTGAATGTGTGACTGACTATATAAACTTCTGTGTGGACAACACCATCCCCACCAGAACAGTGAGATGCTTCCCTAATAACAAACCCTGGATCACCAGTGAGCTAAAGGAACTATTAAACAAGAAAAAAAGAGCCTTTAGGGTGCGAGACAGGGAGTTACTGAGGAGTATACAGAAGCAGCTCAAAGTCAAGATCAGAGAGAGCAAGTAGGTGTATAGAAAGAAGCTTGAGAGTAAACTGCAGAGGAACAATATCAGAGATGTGTGGTCAGGAATGAAGAAGATCACAGGCCTTAAACAGAGGGAGGATCGGATGGATGGAAGTCTGGACAGAGCAAATGAGCTGAACACATTCTTCAACAGGTTCAGTTCAGGAACAAGCTCACCATCCTCCCCTCCTGTTCCCAGCCAAAGAGACATCCCACCCTCCTCTGATCCACAGCTTTCCTGTAACATCTCCACCTCCACCTCAGTCATGGATTCTTCTGCTTCCACTAGTTTGTCTTCAACCCAATCAGGAGATGCTGCTGTCCCCTTTGCCTCCCCCTCACACTTTTCTGTTTCTAGAAGTCAGGTGAAGAGGCAGTTGGAGAGACTGAACCGGAACAAGGCTGCAGGTCCAGATGGTGTCAGCCCCCGAGTTCTGAAGGCCTGTGCAGAGCAGCTCTGTGGAATTCTGCAACACCTTTTCAACCTCAGCTTGACCCAAGAGAAGGTACCACTGTTGTGGAAGACATCCTGTCTGGTTCCGGTACCAAAGAAAACTCACCCTTCAGACATCAATGACTACAGACCTGTTGCCCTGACATCCCACATCATGAAGGTCCTGGAGAGACTCCTGTTGACCCACCTGTGTAAGCAAACCAGCACATATCAGGACCCCCTGCAGTTTGCTTATCGCCATGGAGTTGGAGTTGAAGACGCTATCATACACCTGCTTCAACAAACCCACTGTCATCTGGACAAAGCAGGCAGCACTGTGAGGATCATGTTCTTTGATTTCTCCAGTGCATTTAACACAATTCAGCCTGATCTGCTTCGTCTGAAACTCCAGAAGACTCAGGTGGAGGCCTCAACAATCACCTGGATTAATGACTACCTGACAAACAGACCACAGTTTGTCAGACTGAAGAATTGTGTGTCTAACCAGGTGATCAGCAGCACAGGAGCACCACAGGGGACTGTACTCTCCCCATTCCTTTTCACTCTGTACACTTCAGACTTCCAGTACAAGTCAGACTCCTGTCATCTACAGAAATATTCAGATGACTCTGCAGTTGTCGGGTGTATCAGAGATGGACAAGAAGCTGAGTACAGAGAGCTGGTGGACCGCTTTGTGGCATGGTGTGGGAACAATCATCTCATCTTGAATGTTAACAAAACAAAGGAGATGATTGTAGATTTCAGGAGAAACAGGGTCAGATCAAACCCTGTTTCCATCATGGGAGAAGAAGTGGAGGTGGTTGAGGAATATAAATACCTTGGTGTTCATGTGGACAACAGACTGGACTGGAGACACAACAGTGAAGCCATCTACAAGAAAGGACAGAGCAGACTGTACTTCTTGAGGAAGCTAAGGTCCTTCAAGGTTTGCAGCAAGATGTTGCAGATCTTTTACAAGTCTGTTGTTTAGCGCGTCATTTCCTCTTGCGTCATCTGTTGGGGCAGCAGCATCAGAACCAGGGACCTAAAAAGACTCAACAACCTGATAAAGAAGGCTGGTTCTGTTCTGGGGACAACTGTGGAACCTCTGGAGACAATAATGCAAATAAGGATTTTGCATAAAATCAAGAGAATTATGGACAACCCTGAACATCCTCTCCATGAGACTGTTATCGGAAAACAGAGTCTCTTCAGTCAAAGGCTTCTTCAGTTTGGATGCAAAATGGACCGCTACAGGAAATCTTTCCTGCCCACAGCCATCAGCATCTATAATAACTCCTTGATTTAATTGAGTTACATCAACATTTCATTTCCCCCTGGGATAAATAAAGTATTTTTGAATTGAATTGAATTTTGAATGATATGAGATGTCAAAGCCACCGGTCTGTAGTCATTCAGCTCCACCGGTTGCCCTAATTTGGGCACTGGTATGAGACAAGAAGTTTTCCACAGCACCGGGACTTTTTCTATCTGAATGCTCAAATTAAAGAGCCTCTGAAGAGGGACTGCTAGTTGACCAGCACAGTCCCTCAGAAGCCTTGGACAGACTCCATCTGGGCCTGAAGCCCTCCCTGGCTTAAGTCTCCTGAGCTCAGCTCCAACCTCCTCTATAGTTAGATACAGAGGTTGTAGGGGAGGGATGGCGACAGGAGTGATGTTGCTAACAACCATAGAGATGGGGGTGGGGGTGACAGAGGAGGCCAGGCGGTGGAAGCTGCCGCAGAGGTGGATGTGCAGCTGGGCTCTGGATGCCTGGTGGTGGGAGCTGCGGCACAGATGGAGGTGTGGCTTAGCTCAGGAGACCAGGCGTTGGAAGTTGCTGCAGATGTGGAGGTACAGCTGGGCAGATGAGGCCAGGCGGTGGGAGCTGCCGCACAGATGGAGGTGTGGCTTGGCTCAGGAGACCAGGCGGTGGAAGTTGCTGCAGAGGTGGAGGTACAACTGGACAGAATAAGCTTGTTGGTGACAGCAGAGGTAGAGGTGCAGTCAGGCGGAGGAGGAGGCTTGGCGATGAAGGTTGACATTGAGGTGGAAGTACAGCAGGGCAGTGGAAGCAGTATAGAGGAAGCAGCTGCAATGGTGGGGGTGGAGGGAGCAGCAGCAGAGGTGGGAAAAGCCACACTGTCAAACCTGTTGTAATAATGGTTGAAAGTGTTGGCTCTGTCCACATCACCTTCTACAGACTGAGAGTTCTTCAGTCTGTATCCAGTGATGGTCCTCATGCCCCTCCACACCTCCTTGGTGTTATTGTTCTCCAGCTGTCTCTCCACCTTTTTCTTGTACTCCACCTTAGCTTGACGTAATGTCTTTTTAAGCTCCTGTTGTACACTCCTCCGCCTTTCTCTATCCCCATTCTGGAACGCCCTCTTTTTCTGGTTTAGGAGGTCTTTGATGTCACTGGTGATCCATGGTTTGTTATTTGGATAGCACCTTACAGTCCTCACTGGAATCACAGTGTCCCTACAGAAGTTAATGTAGTTTGTGATGATGCTGACCCTCCTGTCCATGTCAATGTCTATTTCATCTTCCTCCAGCAGTACAGCCCAGTCTGTGACATCAAAGCAGTCTCTCAATGCATCACTCGCCTCTGGTGACCACTTCCTGAAAGATCTGGTAGTAACAGGAAGTCTTTGTACACAAGGTCTATATGTGGGTTGTAGATAGACCATGCTGTGATCAGATCCACCCAGTGGTGGAAGAGACACTGCCCTGTAAGCCTCCTTCACGTTAGCATAGAACAGATCTAATTTCTTTTCTCCACGTGTTGGACAGTCCACATACTGTACAAAGCCAGTCAGGCAGGAGGATAGAGAGACGTGGTTGAAATCTTCTGTGATTGCAATGAATGCCTCAGGATGCTGGGTCTGTATCCTAGCAACGGCGTCATGGATGACGTCACACACCGTTACAGGTGCCGCCCTCGGTGGAATGTAAACAACGATGACGACTGTGTATGGGAACTCTCTGGGCGCATAAAATGCACGGAAACCAACTGACAGCAGTTTGATGTCTGGACAACAAACCCTCTCCTTAACGGTCACATTGCGGGGGTTTACCCATCTCTGATTAAAGAACAGTATAACACCCCCGCCTTTCCGCTTACCGCCGCTCGTACTCGGGTCACGATCCGCTCGTATAGCTGTGAAGCCGGGAATGTATGGCGTGATCTTTGTGCCACCAGGTTGAGCGCGCAGTGACACTGATTTGAGGGCACAGATCTATCTGAAGGAACAATAATTTTAAGCGTGTGCGTATGAATCTCACACACGCTCGCTCATAGGTGCTCGGACACGCGCTCAACTCTGACAAACTGCTCGCTCGAACGGCTCACTCTGCTCGCTCACGGCTCTGTCTCTGCGCTCGCAACTCTAAGTTGTATGTAAATGTTCCACGCCACCAGCCAATCACTGCAGAGTCTGCAGTGCAGACTCAATTGAACTTCTACCATCACCCTAAAGGAATTAAACTAGATGTTATATTTTTTTGTCAAACCAGTAACCATTACAGATTAAACCAATAACACAATTGATCAGTTTAAAGTTTAAAAGTTTAAAAAACCCCACTGTGGGTCAGCTGCTATAGTTCGTAACTTAGGTAAAAACAACCACTTCAATACTTCAAACATTTAATTTCCTAAGCTGGTGTAGTTTTATTTTTCTACCGTTTTAAATTTTGATCAAATCAGAATCAAATCATATTTATTTGTATAGCACATTTCATGTACAAAACAATTCAAAGTGCTTTACATAAAATAAAAGCATTGCAGCAGGGAGTGGAAGAAGCATTAAAAATACATAAAAGAATATAAAGAGAAACAAATAAAAAAAGTTTATGTTAGGTTTCTTTCTCTAAAATATTTGTGATCTATCCCTGACACACCCTACAACAGTAATCAGTAACTAGCTAGCACCCAACTAACATGATTATTACAATTCTTCCTCTTTATTTTTTTTATCATTTATCACACAAATACCAGTCTGTGAAAACTACCAGTCTGTGATTGGCTGGTGGCGTGGCTCATTTACATACAACTTAGAGTTGCGAGCGCAGAGACAGAGCCGCGAGCGAGCAGAGAGAACCGAGCGAGCGAGCAGAGAGATAGAGCCGAGCGCGAGCAGAGTGAAGGCTCTAGCATGGTTGCCGCGTCTGCTAGCGCGAGCGGTGTTGATGACGTCACAATTTCGTGCCGGCATGTATAGTGGCGCAAGTCGTTGCGCCAGTAGTTGCAATTTTCTCCGTCACAGAGGTGGCGCTGCTATGTGACGGTTACCTCTACTCTACAACCACGAAAGTGGAGAAGAAAACAATGCCGCTGTCAAGAGCAGGAACACTGTAATTAATGATACTGCTGCAGTTTTCGGATCATTTTAAGTTTTTAATTCAGTTAATAGAGGTGAAGGTTTGAAGCCCCCGGCATCAACAGAGTGTCTGCCCTCTTCTTTGCCTTCACGTATCTGTCCCGTAGCTTCTTCCACACATTCTTACAGAACTCTCCCTCTTTCACCAAAGTTCTGCCAATCTCTGTGCACGAGTTTTGGGAGTTTACGTGCTCCCTGTGCTGTTTCACTGCAGTTTCATACAGCTGCCTGTACAAACGCACCTCCTGACTGAGCCGGTCTCACATCGGTCCATCCGGTTTTTCGTTGGTGGCGCCGCCAAGTTACAAAAATCGACTGGTGCACACACCATCTGTTCAAGGGAAGCGCCATGCCTGAAACGTTATTTTGACGTCACGGTGCGACACCGCCGTGACAGACGCGGCAACCATGCTAGCGCCTTTATACAGCTGTTGGTTCCGCACAAGCGCCTCTAACTCATCACACTTGTTAGGCAGTGAGTTAGCTAGTGATGGCAAAACGAGGCTTTTTGAAGCATTGAATCATTTTGAACCGTGTCATAAAGTGGTTCACTACTCGAAGCTTCATTCAATTCCCTTGGGTGACATCTACTGGCGTAGCGATTGTTGCACCATAAGAAGCCCTGCGAATGTGATGCATATGATAACACGATAATAACACGTATGTATGTGTATTGTACACATGGGTTTGTAGTACCTCATTAAAGATTGATTAATTTACCCATAAAATAATAATTTGCCCTCTCCGGGTCAGGAATGAGATCCTTCCCCAAGTGGAGGAGTTCAAGTATCTCGGGGTCTTGTTCACGAGTGAGGGACGAATGGGGCGGGAGGTTGACAGGCGGATCGGTGCGCCATCAGCTGAGCCAGAAGGAGAAGCTCTCGATTTACCGGTCAATCTATGTTCCTATCCTCACTTATGGTCACGAGCTGTGGGTAGTGACCGAAAGAATGAGATCGCGAATACAAGCGGCCGAAATGAGTTTCCTCCGCAGGGTGTCTGGGCTCTCCCTTAGAGATAGGGTGAGAAGCTCGGTCATCCGGGAGGGGCTCAGAGTAGAACCGCTGCTCCTCCGCATCGAGAGGAGTCAGATGAGGTGGCTCGGGCATCTGGTTAGGATGCCTCCTGGACGCCTGGTGAGACACGTCCCACTGGGAGGAGACCCCGGGGAAGACCCCAGACACGTTAGATCTCGGCTGGCCTGGGAACGCCTCGGGGTCCCCCCAGAAGAGCTGGAGGAAGTGGCCGGGGACAGGGACGTCTGGGCTTCTCTGCTCAAGCTGCTGCCCCCGCGACCCGACCCCCGGAGAAGCAGAAGATGATGGATTGATGGATGGATGGATGGATGGATGGATGGATGGATGGATGGAATGAATAATAATTTAAAAACAATGTGAACATTTTTGGTTTGTCATTCATATTTTCTTTGGGAGTGTGCTTGGTGTAATAAAGAAGGTGCTTGTGTTACTTCAGGTGTTTTAATTCAAGAAAAGTAATTTTTGCACAGTAGAAGGACTCAAACGGTTTCTTTTTTTTTTTTTAGTCAATTTCTCCAGCTTTGGAAAATACTCTGTCACAGGGAACAGAGGAGGCTGGTGTGACCATGAACTGTTTGGGTCGAAATATTCCCACACTTTAGAACGCTTCCTCGATGGTTGCTCCATGAGAGAATAATCCAAAACTCTGAATATCAAAAAACGAGAGCCGTTCGTAATGTATAATATGTGTAGAACGGGGACATGAACCGGGGCTTCAGCCATCTTGAATACACTGAATCGCGGCAAATGTTCAAAGCTCCGCACATCAACTCGAAGCAGTCAGCTGACTCGGTCTGAAATGAAGCAGTGAAGTGGTTCAAACGTCATCAGTGACGTCACATGAAGCAAGCTCCGGCCCACTGCTTCACTATTGCCCCTTTTCCACCGCCAAGGTAGCCCTACTCTACTCGGTTCGATATAGCCCGACACTACACTACACGACACGGCACCAGTAACATTTTCTTTTCCACCCAAACTGTGACCTGGAAGTGGGCGGAGTCGGCCCGTTCACCACTAACGTGACGTCGGTTTCAGGTAACTACAAAGTGTCACGCCGCGGTTAGTCAAAAGTAAACACAAGATGGAGTGTAATGTGTAATGCAGTTGACAATCCATATTGTTTAGTTAAACCAAGCTCTTTATTAAAAAAGACAGTACAAAAGTAAACAGCAGGAGTTGTCTCAGATACAGGCGGTGAAGCCAGGTTGGTGCCGGTGGAATGCAGATAGCAGCTGTTGCCTCAGCTGCAGATTGCGATGCCAGTGTCGGTTCTGAAGCCTGCGGGATTGGAGGATCTTCGCTGACCTCAGCAACCGAACACTCATCGGTTGCACAAACCGAGTCTTGAGGGAAAAAAGATCAAAAGTGTGAACATACAAAACGCATACACGTAACCGCATAGGTGAGACACTGTGCTAGCCTTCCAAAACAGCGTTGTTTGCTAGCTCACTCAGAACAACTTATGAGACACCTGTGTAACTTTTTACACAAGTTAAAGACTGAACATGTATTTGTTACGATATAAAACATGCATTTGTTAAGATATAAGCGTTGCACCAAGGGGATAAGAACAACGCTTACCATTTCCCATCGCCTCCAACAAAGACGTCGCCGTATCCACGCCGTTCGCCGGGCGGTGACCGTAAATGCCGTCCATTTGGTCGAACCACTTCCATGTCTTTCGGTTTGACCCACTCCGGCTGTTGTGGTCCTTTACCTGCCGGTAATCACTCTTCAACTTGTCTCGGTACTGATGAGAATTCCGGTGATAGCCATGGTTAGCTTCTCATTTCGTGTTGCTCCGTCCAGTTCCTTCTGTATGCGGTCCTCAGCCACCACACACAGAAAGGTCTGCACCTCGCTCACTGTCCTTGGGTTGGCTTTCCTTCTCTGGTCTTCCATCTTCGCAATTCTGTTTATTCTCTGTTGCTCTCGCAGGTGTGTTTTCATACATGGCGGGTGATTATATAAAGCTCCCCGAGCTTCGTTGCGTATATGACGTAATTTCACCTGACCAATCAGTGGACAGCACTGATCACGTGACGTTTTAGCACCGACTAGTACCTACTAGACCCACCTCTGAAGCAGGTACTTGCCGGGGCTCAAAATTGTAACGGGTCCCACCTTCAACCCGCGGTGGAAAAGCTCCCAATCAGGGTAGAGTGGGACCGTGTAGAGCTGTGTTGGTACAAAAATGTTCGGTGGAAAAGGGGCATATAACTACCCTGTCGAGTTTGAAGCGTGCTTCGGAGCTTCGGTGTTGGATCACTAGAGTTAGCGTTTCCCATGATCACTGAGGGCAGAAAAGGTTTGTACCTCCACCTCCTGTTGTGCCTCTTTGCCTTTAGTTTCGCTCCAGCTCTGCATCCACGGTACAGCTTTTTAAGCTCGGTCGGAATTGGATGTTTAATTCCGTGTCCAATCCTTGACAGTGCCAAAAGTTCTTCTCTTGTGTACACTGCTTTAGTTGTAGTGCACATTGTCAAAAAATTAATTAAAACAAAAAAGCAGATCAATAAAAATAACTAAAAATGTTTAGATAGAAACTTAAAAAATTACAAATAATCATATAAACGATGAGAAAAATTGAGAGCTACACAGACTTGCTGCCAATAAGGTCAGCACATAGCAACCTTATTGCCTTACCATTTCCCAACAGAAAATTTGTGGAACATTTTGAAACAAATTATTGTGACAACTATGATGCCTTTACCGTTGAACACCTTAAGAAGTGTTTCCAAGAACAAGGGGGCAAAATAATTCTTGAAATGCTTACCTTAGCTTAGCTTACCTTTTAAGTATTGTGAAAAGGAATGGCAACATCACACAGTGGTAAAAGCTTTACTTTTTCAACAATTTTTGGAATGTGATGAAAACATGAAATGCAAAAATGGATTTAAATTAACAAGAAAAGTTAAGGTAACAAGAAAGAACATTAAATATATTGGGTTCGACTGGGCAGAATTAAATCAAAGTTTAAGAAAATGTAAAAATCAATACGTTTCTTTCTTCAAATTTACACCTATGGTGTATCAGTGCTTTGTTGCAGCAACATGTAGTGTTTACAAAGCTTGAAAATAATACCTCTGTGAAAAATCTGCATGAGAAATGTGAAATGATTACAATCATTTGATTTCATCAGTTTTCCCCATAATGTGAATCCAGTAACCACTATTCTGATGGTGGTCTAGTCAAGCCTTCAGTGGGCAGTGGCCTTTCATTCAGCATTAGGTAGAATAAATGTAGATAGATTATATCAGGAAATTCTTTAAGGGAAAATATATACAGTAAGTTTCTGTCAGTACCCTCAGTATCTGTTGCATCTGTGGAATGAAGTGCAGGTGAAACTCGGCAGAACTATGTGGGAGTGGCTGTGGGACTTGATAATCTGGTAACCTGACATAACCTGACATATAATGATGAGCTGTCTGAGAACAGACAGCATTTCCTGAAGTCAGTCCACTAGCATGGAGCAGTTGCTGTTTGCGCTGTTGGCCTGTGTCCTGGTGTCAGTCTGCAGTGGACAAACTTCAAACATATGCCATCAGCAGCCATGTCCAGAGTACCAAGTTGCTGAGACAAACAAGGTAGGCTTCACAGCGGCTCACACACTATTTCAATGCTCTAGACTAGATGAAGAGTTCAGCTTTTGTCCCATGCAGGATTTCGAGGAACGTCTTTATGTTGCCACTGACTGGATTACCACTAAGTTGGACAGCAAAGAGAGCGCTGATATCCTGGCTGGAAATAAGAGGCTGAAAGATTACTGCCAGAGACAGAAGGAAGCAGGTCGGTCAAGATCTGAACTGTTCATTTTAACCCATGCGGTAGTTTGGTTTGTGATGCTAATAGCAGGAGTGGAACATTTTAAAATGATACAGTTGTAATTTGTTTGCTTCCAAAAAAGATGGAAAGAAACAGAAAAAGGGTTTAAAGTTTACACTCTAAAATTTTGAATTATTTTAAAGAACAGTGTCTGTAATTTTTTTCTAACTTAAGCAGTTCAGGTTCTGTCTACAATAAAAAAAACATTTCAGGTACATTTTGAGAAATGTATTTTGGATGTTTGAGTTTTCTTTCTTATTAGAGAAAAGTAGGAATGACTTTTCTATAAAATGTGACTTAAAGGGATAGTTCGCCTCTTTTGACATGAAGCTGTATGACATCCCATATTAGTAATATCATTTATGAACATTGACTTACCCCCCGCTGCGTCCTGTGAGCAGAGTTCCAGCTGAGTTTTGGCGTTGACGAAGGTAGTCCGGCTAGTTGGCTGGGGCCACAAAAATAAAGCGTTTTGCTTATCAAAACAATATGCATTCAAAAGAGTAATAAATTTGCATCACAAAATCGTTGTGCAGGAAAAAGTCAGACCTCACAATCGCTTGGCCCTATTTTCTCTCCCTTCGTATCACTGCCTGCTGTGCAGACCGAAGTGCAGACCGAGCAGTCCCCTGCCTCCGAGCAGCAAACACCGTAACAGGCGCGGCTGTCGGCAGGCGGCAGCGATACGAAGGGAGAGAAAATAGGGCCAAGAGATTGTGAGGTCTGACTTTTTCCTGCACAATGATTTTGTGATGCAAATGTATTACTCTTTTGAACGCATAGTTTTGAGAAGCAAAACGCTTTATTTTTTAAGCCCCAGCCAACTAGCCGGACTACCTTCGTCAACGCCAAAACGAGGCTGGGACTCGGCTCACAGGACGCAGCGGGGGGTAAGAAAATGTTCATAAATTATATTGCTAATATGGGATGTCATACAGCTTCATGTCAAAAGAGGCGAACTATCCCTTTAAGAAAAAGAAAAGTAAAATGTGGGTGTTATGTTTTAGAAATATTTGAATTGATAAAGGTCAAGTTTTGGGGAACAATTGATGGTTTGCCAGATATTAAGTGCAAGTATTGGCTCAGGGAAATTTATGTTTTCTGCCAAATATTTTAATTCAGACAAATGTTATTAAGAAGAAACAGTTTTGCCTATAAGAAATATTGTAGAGGCTTTTAACAAGCTGGTCATCTCATCAACAGACACATAGAAACTTACATGTCTGCTGTACCTCAATGGTTTTGTCTACATGGCATGATACACGATTTTCACCCACTCTTACAGGCCATGACATCCCTGACTCCTGGCCTGTGCTGATAACAGTCACAGAGGGAAAAGATGCTCCTGATTTTTTCTTGTCCTGGTTTGTCCCACCTGGTAAAGAGCCTGAAAACTCTGATGCTTTGGTCAATTTGCAGCACAAAAATGCAGCCATCGTTTATGTCAGGTAAAGATTTATTGATAGAGAAGCAGGGGGAAATTGTGCACATAAGCATAAACCTGACAGTCATTGATGAATTTAACGAATTTCAAATTCACTGTCTTTTCTCTTTAGGTCTTTTGGTGGCGCTCCAAGTCTCAAAAGTGGTCAGGAAAATGCAAAAGTCCTTCGGGAGGCCTTGATTAAAGCTGGGAAAACCTTTAATCCCCACACTTCTATTGGGGCTGCTTATGACTCCTATTTCTCTCTTACTCACCACAATGAAGTCTGGATCTATGCTGAATGATAGCAGCCAATGCCATCAGCTGAACCCATTGTTGCATATTATATAGTTGTTGGGATTTATCTATAGTAATCCTCCAGACAGTGGTTTTTACTGTTCCTCCTTCCTCTTAGAGTTCCAGTACAATGTAACAGAATCACAGGCACTGATTTACAGCAGTGACAGTATTTCCCTTCAGTGCATTCCTCCTTAACTGTGCACATTGTACCCAGCTGACAGATAGACATGCATGATAGAAACTGGTTTTTGTTCTGGTATTTAAAGCTGTCTTTTTGTTTACAGACTCTGTTCTCAGACTCTGATACATACTCCACACTCTGATCATGCTCGTGCTCCAAATATCTATACGCATATGTGTTAATAAATGTAAATAAATACATTTAAAACATGTTAATATAATACGTCGATCTCTGAAACTATTAAATTTACGTGTGCAGATGTTTAACCTATAATCTTTTGTGTGCGTGTATGTGTGTGAGTTTGTTGTCTCAAGTCTGAAATGAATAGGAGGTTCATTCACAGTCTACCTTGGATGAACTTCATGATGATTTAAGAGTGCAATCTACCAACTGGACTTGTTAGACTAGTCCAAAGCTGACTTTTTTTTTAAACCTGGACCTTATTTCTTGCATAAAATACATTCATCAACTCACCGATAACAGTTTGGTGAAAGTCGGCATCCTTCGTAAGATATTTAGATCACTCCAGATCCGAGTATATCCATATAACGGGAGAGAACAGGGCAGAGACAATACAGCCTCTAAATAAGGCATTATCTGTCTTTATTTCACCAATACTTCAAGCCGAATGAATGCATGAACGCGTACTATTGCACTGTTAGCTCAGAGCTGCCGTGTTGTTGTTATTGGGGGCTCAGGCAGGGTGGCCATCTGCCTCGACCAGCTGGGGTTTGAGTGCAGAAGAAAGAGGGGACAACGAACAACATAACACCAGACCAGGGATACCTACTTAGAAAGAGAAACACAAGTTAATGACAACGATAATGTTGCACCTGTTTTATACACTATATTGCCAAAAGTATTCACTCACCCATCCAAATAATCAAATTCAGGTGTTTCAATAACTTCTATGCCTACAGGTGTATAAATTCAAGCATCTAGGCATGCATCTACAAACATTTGTGAAAGAATGGGTCGCTCTCTGGAGCTCAGTGAATTCCAGCGTGGTACCATGATAGGATGCCACCTGTGCAACAAGTCCAGTGGTGAAACTTCCTCTCGACTAAATATTCCACAGTCAGCTGTCAGTGGTGTTATAACAAAGTGGAAGCGATTGGGAACGACAGCAACTCAGCCACGAAGTGGTCGGCCACGTAAAATGACAGAGCGGGGTCAGAGGATGCTGAGGTGCATAGTGCGCAGAGGTCGCCAACTTTCTGCAGAGTCTTCATGTGCCCTTCAGATTAGCTGAACATGACTGCGCAACAGTGCACAAAGCAAGGTCCATAAAGACATGGATGAGCAAGTTTGGTGTGGAAGAACTTGACTGGCCTGCACAGAGTCCTGACCTCAACCCGATAGAACACCTTTGGGATCAACTAGTGGCGACTGTGAGCCAGGCCTTCTCGTCCAAGATAAGTGTCTGATCTCACAAATGTAGAGCACTATTCGTACACAAGGCAATTACAAGTGCTTTACAGCTACAGAAAATCACAAGAAGGCAAAAAAAATCATTCCATAAAACATCTCTGGGCACCAGCAGGAGACCCCTCCCTGAGGTTCTCAGAGCCCGAGGTGGTTCATATGGCTCTAACATGTCAGAGATGTACTTTGGCACTTGACCATGAAGAGACTTGTACACAAGCAGAGCTGTTTTAAAGTCTGTTCTCTGAGCGACAGGAAGCCAGTGCAGAGACCTGAGCACGAGACTAATATGGTCGTATTTCCTGGTTCAAGTCAGGACTCGAGCAGCAGCGTTCTGGATGTACTGCAGCTGTCTTACAGCCCGTTTAGAGAGCCCAGTGAGCAGGCCGTTACAGTAGTCTAACCTGCTGGAGACAAACGCATGGATTAGTCTTTCTAAGTCTGGTTTAGACGCTATTCCTTTGATTCTGGCAATGTTTTTTAGATGGTAAAAAGCTGCTGATGTCAGTGATTTAATGTGGCTGTTAAAGTTCAGGTCTGAGTCCAATATTACCCCGAGATTTCTAACCTGATTATTAGGTTTCAGAGAGAGTCTCAAGGTGACTGATAACAGACCTGTGTATCATCCGTTCATTCAATTATTCCATTCAATCTGGCAAACAGAAAAACGAGTTAATATTTAGTTTT
Organism: Odontesthes bonariensis; assembly: GCF_027942865.1. NCBI lineage: Eukaryota > Metazoa > Chordata > Actinopteri > Atheriniformes > Atherinopsidae > Odontesthes > Odontesthes bonariensis. The sequence goes on along the minus strand of NC_134522.1, from coordinate 33,532,165 downwards.
TCTGTTTTCTGTTTAACCAAAAAATGGAAGATTGGTGTTTGTTTTCCTATTTTCAGCTCAAAACAGAACAAATAATAAACAGGGAGACCAAAACAAAATAAAAAATCTAATTTACGTTTTCGGATTATTGATTTCCCCATAGACATATAAAGAATAGACGCCGCATCGACCGCTACTGCCTGGCGCTGACGAGCTGTGGGGCCGCCATTTTGGACCGGTCATCCGCTCCACTCAGTGTAATCTGTCTGGCTGGCGCAATGAAGCATCAGCGCATTTAATCAATCATAACTCGCTGAATACAAAACTGATTTTCACGGGGTTTTTGTTTCTGCAAAAGTCATATATGTAGGCATGACACATGATTTTTCCCACTCCCCAGGCTCTATTGCCAAAAAAAATATATATATTTCATAAATTTGGTGTCTAAAGAGCATTGTGATTCTTGTTCATTTGTAAGTCCTTTCCACTTTTTTGCATTATTTAGCAAGTAATAATTAATCATGTCATTTAACCATCACAGCATCTAACTTTAAAAAGTTGCCAGCCCCATCTTTACCATCACATCATCTTTATTACCTTGTGTGATTAAAATGGCATCACTTGTCCACTGTCAGGGGGAAAAAAGGGACTACATTACACCTGTATAGTGCTCCACCCACTAGCTCCCTATCCGCCCTGCCTTATTGGACTGGCTCTGACTTACTTTCTTGATGTGAATGGACCGTTTTTAGAAACCCTTTCTTCACTGTTGCTTTCTACAATGTTATTTGTCCAGCAGGTCGAGACAAATCTCAACAAATAAGAACTTTCACAGACCTCAGAATCAAGCGAGTGCTCTCTGTTTCTTGAAAGTTGAAATGGTGATGACTCATATGACACTTCATACCAGAAGTGGCGTCTTCTCATGCACTGTTGGAACAAAGAGGACCTGAACTGATTGAGAGCTGGCTGCAAAGTCCCAAATCTCAACTTCTTTAACATGATATTCATGGTCTGCATATTTTGTGTCTTTCATCTTCCAGGAAATAATGGTGAGAAAGCAAACAATATTCAGCAGGAAGATGATGTTAAAGTACAATTTGCTGCACTTAAAATCTTATCTGCTTCTCCACAGGCGCCTCTGACACCAAAGATGTCGACCAAACTCCTCTTTTCATCATGAAGAAAACTGGGGAATCTGTGGACAGTGAGATTAAATGTTCACACAACATACCAAGTTATCAGGTCATTCTGTGGTACAGACAAGACAAACACAGAGCTCTGAAGCTCCTGGGTCATCTAAATCTGGACTACGTCAATCCTGAAAAAGATGTGAAAGGAAAAATCAACTTTGACGGAGATGGTCGCAAACAATCAAGCCTCACCATTTCTGATCTTCAGCTGAACGACAGTGCTGTGTATTTCTGTGCAGCCAGTCGACACAGTGCTGCAGATTCCCCAAAAGTCAATGCAAAAAGCCTTTCATCTGTTCCACTCACAGACGAGACGTTTAAGCTCCTGAACACCTGCAGGGAGCCACTGACTCAACAAAGACTCAACCAAGATTTTATCAACAATTTGATGTACTTTGATTGTTGTTAATATCTTTAAAACAATAATGAACAAAATGGCTGAAGGATAAGTTTTTTTATTTAATCTATCCAGATTTTTTCAAAAGAAATGTACAATTCTTTGAATTATAGATACCAGAAAATTGTGTAAAATGTCCCACCCTGTGTCCCTCTCTTCAAATGATGTGTTTAGTCTGAACACAAGTCCAAAGACCAAAGTTTCACTTTAGAAAATTTGGAACGACCGAGACTCTTTCAGAAACACTGAAACCTGATCACAGATAATTCCTTATTAACTATTGCAGATGTACTGGTACAGACAGCTGCCAGGAGAAGCCATGAAACTGATCGTCTTCACAACAGCAGGAAAAAGTCAGCATGACTTTGGGGATTTTGGCAAAGAGAAGTTCTCAGCCACCAAGCCCGACGCTCAAACTGGGACGTTCACAGTGAAGAACCTGCTGCCAGCAGACGGAGGCTTGTATTTCTGTGCTGTCGGGGAGTACAGTGATACAGGCATGCGTGGAAGCTAAAGAAAACCCCCACTGCAATACTCACAAACTTACACTAATAATCTCATGCACTCCAGGGGGACCTGAAGTACCAATAATAGCAGCATTACTCTTAAAGTCACAATGTGCTGACAGGGTCAGTGATGTCACATGAGATTTTGACACACCCGCCTGGAACTACTCTTACCTCAGGAACTGACATCTGAGGGTTTAGCCTGCTGAGCATGAACATGAGTAATCACAATCCCCTCGTTTTTTTCTTCCATTTTTGTTTTGGGTATAAGCCAAAAAAAAAAGAAAATCACACATAATCACAGCATTATATTCTGCATAAACTATCATCAAAGCAGTAGCAGTTAGCAGTATGATGAACTGCTACATGAGGGTAGAAAATCTAATACTGTAAAAGCTGTGTTATAGTATTGCTCCGGAACCTTTTTTAGGCATACACCTTGTCATGATCTGACTCGGCTGTGGAGGTCTGTTTCTGAGTTTCAGGCTGGGGGGAGCAGGTTTCCATGGACACCAGGGCGGAGTCTGCTTGCTGCCTGCTGTCACACCTGTTCATCATCTGCAGTCATCAGACTCATACTGAAGGAGCAGCAGGAACACCAGTCTTCACCAGATTGTTTTACCATTACTGTGGTAAACAGGCTGTAGTATTCTTGTCAGAGTAACTCTAAAGTCTAATGTGAACTGACCTTCCTGCCTTCGTTTCAGCCACGATCTTCCCGAGAATCTGTTCAGACTCTCTGGTTTCCATTCGAGCTGCATCACTTCTGTGTTCGGATCCACCACTGAGCCCACATCCACCCCCACAGAAGGTCTGCTGTCCTCTCCCTGCCTGCCCACCCACCGTCTACTCTGGAGCACATCCTCCAGTCAGTCATACACTGGCCCACCTTCCAGTCAGAAATCCACCTGCAAACAGTAAGACCGTCTCCGTACCTTTTTTTGGAACATTTCTCTGTTTGGATTTCCCACGCTAACTGTCATCCCCTCATCCAGTTTACGCCTGCCTCAGATGTTCCAGTGCTGGCCGGTTACTCACCATTCCTCTGGTCAAAGAGTCGGTCAACGTGTTTCTGTCACTCCAACTTTCTGCTGTTTTCAGAAATAAACTTTCTTTCCTAAAGTGAATTTCGCATCTGAGTCCATTCCCTGTTTTTGCTGAGCCCCATGACAGATCTCTCTTTATCAAATTCCACTAACTCAAATATACAGGGTGAGAAAATACTCTGTATAGAAATACAGGGATATTTTGGGATATATTTTCCTTTTTTCCCCTTCCTTTTTGCTTTTTTTCTTCCCTTTTTTTTCATTTCCATTTTTCTTTCTTTTTCCTTTTTTCCCTTCCCTTTTGCTTTTTTTCTTCCCCCTTTTTCCTTTTTTCTTCCCTTTTCCCCTTTTTTCCCCTTCCTTTTTTTCATTTCCATTTTTCTGTCTTTTTCCTTTTTTCCTGTTTTTTTTTCTTCCCCCTTTTTCCTTTTTTCCACCTTCCTTTTTTTCTTCCCCTTTTTTTCATTTTTTTTCCCTTCCTTTTTCCTTTTTTTTCTTCCCCTTTTTCCTTTTTCCCCCTTCCTTTTTCCTTTTTTTCATTTCCATTTTTCTTTCTTTTTCCTTTTTTGCCCCTTCCTCTTTCCTTTTTTTCTTCCCCCTTTTTTTTCCTTTTTTCTCCTTCATTTTTCCTTTTTTTCTTCCCCTTTTTCCCCCTTCCCCCTTCCTTTTCCTTTTTTTCATTTCCATTTTTCTTTCTTTTTCCTTTTTTCCCCTTTTTTTCTTCCATTTTTTTCTTCCCTTCCTTTTTCCTTTTTCTTCCATTTTTTCCCTTCCATTTAGCTTTTTTCCTTCCTTTTTTTCCCTTCCTTTTTTTTCATTTTTCTTTCTTTTTCCTTTTGTCCCTTTTTTCTTCCCTTTTTCCCCCTTCCTTTTTCCTTTATATTCCTTTTATATTATATTCCTTTATAAGAATATGTTTTCTTCCATATAATGGTATATACCATCATTATATATCCCATATAATGATGGTATTTTCAAAATACCGTCATTATTTGTGACAAGCAGGCATCTATTTTCATAAAGTGTCAGTATGGCTGCAGAGTACTGCAACAGTTTATGAAGAGAACAATGCATGAAGGCCCCGCCCACTTAAAAACACATTTCCTGATGGATAAGAGCCCTGACATGAAAGCTGAATAATCAGCTGAACTGCAAACAAGGCAGCAATAACAAGGATGTCCTTAGATTCAGCCATGAAACACCACATGATCATCACAGGCTTCTGCATAACCTTTCATGTTGTGTGGGTCTCAGGTAATCAACCAAGCGTAGTTTTATGATTTTTTTAAAATTAAACTTAGTTCTATTCTAAATCTTTGATTTATCCTTCACTGTATATTGTTCTGTGTTTGCTGTTTGTGCTTTTCCACAGGTTCCTCACTCAGTGACAAAGTCAGCCAGACTCCACCTGATCTGTACAAAGAAGAGAAGCAAACAGCTAAAATCCACTGCTCACACTCTATTTACAACTATGATATAATCCTCTGGTACAAGCAATCAAACACACACCTGCAGTTCCTTGGATACTTGTTTATAGACAATGGAAATGTAGTGAAAGGAGTGAATGTGCAGATTAAAGGAGGTGCAAATTATGGAGAAACCTGCACAATAACAATTGAAGGACTCAGCCTGAACAGCAGTGCAGTTTACTTCTGTGCTGCTAGTTACCACAGTGTAACATATCACTGCTGCTCAATACAAAAACCTCATGTGCATTTTCCATGTGTGTATTACAACTCAGATGCCTCCACATATGTAACTTATATCCATTAGGTAACAGCATCAGACCTTAATGCTAATCTACAAACTGAGAGGAGGAACAACTGTGACACCACCCATCTGATGATTTCATGTGTGTTTGGTGATGCTGTTGGAGGGTTGACTCAGAAAGAAGCTGGAAATAATCAGTATAACTGCTGATGCATTAAGGGAAATAAACTAAATTCTTCAACATAACCAAACATCTGGAGAACAGAAAATGCTCATCTTTCTTCTTTGCATTGTTTTTATCACCATGCTGCTTTCAGGTAACGACCTCAAAATAATTCAGACATTTCTGTTTAAGGTTAATGCTGCATCAGGATTTTAGAAAAGAAATAAATGTCTCTTTCACTTTTCTGGTTTCATCAGTGCTGATAATGCTTTTTGCTGATCATTTCTCAACAGGTTCCTCTCTCAGTAACAAAGTCCAACAGGATCCAGCAGAAATGTACAAAACACTTGAAGAAAAACCCCAAATTATCTGTTCACACAGCAGTGATAGCTACGACCGAATCTTCTGGTACAAGCAATCCAACACACACCTGCAGCTCCTTGGATACTTTCAATTCAATTCAATTCATTTTTATTTATATAGCGCCAAATACAACAAATGTCATCTCAAGGCACTTAGATAATAAAGTCCAATTCAAGCCAATTGGAATTCAATTAATTGTAATCATAATTATTCATAAAATAATCCAATTCGTTCATATAGAGCCAATTCAAAAACTATTTCCTAGCTAAGAAAACCAACAGATTGCACTGAAAACTTTTTCTTTTTCGGTCCAATCTCCCGGCCTGAGCGTGCCTGAGGCGACTGTGGAGAGAAACGACTCCCTTTTAACAGGAAGAAACCTCTGGCAGAACCAGACTCAGGACGGGTGGCCATCCGCCTCGACCAGCTGGGGTTTGAGAAGACAGAAAGGGGGGGGGGGGGGGGGGGGGGGGGGGGGGGGGCGGCACTGTAACACCATTCAAAGGATATCTGTTGGAACAGGGAAACACGAGTTAATGACCACAATAATGTCACACTTCATTTTCACTTGAATTACTCCGGTCCGTTCTTGAGCCTCCTACTAAAAGAACCAAATCTAACAAATGGTGCCGTGACACGAGGTTCGAAGGCTCAAAGACCACCGTGTCGTGCGACCGACCCCCGTGCGAGGGAGGACGCCTCGAGGTGATAGGAGGGACAGCTTTTTTCAGACAATCAGGCGCCAGATAAAAAGGTGAGCAAATTTCTGCATATTGAGTAACCTAAATGAAGTTGTCTGAATTAAGTTGTCCTCTAGTCATGATAAATTCGAGTGTTAATGTACTGTCTGTCTGTTTGCAATGAATGGTAACACGTCCAGTATAAAAACATATAACCTCACACAGGGAGAGTAAATAAGTGTCCTGTCAAGTGAATTCGGAAAAAAGACAAGATAAATTCATTTTATAAATTAATGTCCCATGCGGGGAGCTTGTCTTCAAAATTTTTGTTTCCGTGCACTTTTGGAAAGTGATGCGAAGTAGTTTAATAAAAGCCCACCCCGAGTGAGGTTAACTAATTAGAATTCCGACACGGAAAGTTTCTCCTATGACGAAAGTTAGGACGAAGGATTGAGATTTCCGGGGTACGAAGAAGTCTATAATTCCGAAACAGAGTCGGGTTGACAAGAATCAATTTATACTTGAAGGACACTAAGGGTCAGATTTTTTGATTTTCATGCAACTGTGGGGGGGGGGGGTTCGCCGCTCGACGATATTTGACTGCGCCAGCAGATCTCGAGTGGTTTCTGTTCAATATTGGGGTTGGTATAGATAAAAAGGGGGAGATAACAAGTGCTGCGCGTGCTATACGGGTCGCTTTGTTCGGTGAAAACAGTATTTTTATGGTGTGACCCAAAGTGTTGGAATAAACAAATGCTTTGATAAGTGGGATTAATCCCGAGAAGGGGAGCGCACAGAACACAGCGTTCTGCGTAGAAGTTTCTTCACTACTTTCAGATTTGGGCAATTACGTCTTCCATATACTTTGATTAACACGTGTATCACTTTTGGATATGTCACAAAAATTGGTAGATGACTGGAAAAAATGTAAATCCGGCTCGCTGGGGTCGGTGCTCGTTGACACGTTAGAAAGATGGAAGAAAAAGGTGTCAATGAGTGACGAAAAACGAGCAACAGATAGGTTTGTGGATTGGGCCACAGAGCTGCAGACTAGGGGAATGTTTGGGTCGCTGGCAGATGTGCCACCTAAGCTTATAATGTTGGCAGTTTTTGCAAAGCAAGCGAAAATCAGTAAGGGACAGGCAGAACAGCAATGTCAGGGAGCGGGGATAATGCAGAGAGGCAGAGCAGACAGAGAATTAACAAAAGCCTCAATTTTTCTCGCAGATTGTGAATGTTTTCTCGGGGAATTAAAATTTTCAATTCAAACACGGTCCTCTGCACTTATGGGACAAAATAACCCAGAGAAAAAATCTTCTCCAGTGAGCCATGAGAATGAGGAGGAAAAAAGACCTCCAAGCACAGCTCCTCTGACTGAGAAGCAGGGAAGCGACTCGCTTCTGCATTCTCCTCCCCCTTATGCTGAAGCTCGCATGCTATTGGATGCCACACAAAAGCAAATGCCTCAAACAGCGCCCATAGCTGCAGGTGGTTTGTGTGACCCTAGTGTAAGGAGCAAAGTAGTAGTAATTCAAAATGGCTTACTGCAAACTGCACCCTTTCCAGGGGACTCGGACAGCCAAACCCAGGCAGCAGAATACCTAAATGCAACAGCGCAAAACAGTACTCAATTGACCACTAGTACTATATTAGCAGCACCCGCCTCCAGATATTCAGATGATACATTTGGATCACTGAATACGCGTTTGTACGCAACACCCTCTGCAACATGTGTTGGTCCATTAGTGCGTGATTTAACAGCTTTGCTGGACAGACAAACACTTAGTGAGGGAATGAATCAAACTAACCAATCAGGAAATTACAATCTCCCCCGCCAGCAAAATAGTGGTAATATTCATGCATGCGCTGACATCCGTCGGCCATTGATATCAGCAAATAATGTAAATGATCGTATTACTGTCACACACAGTCCATTCTCCCTACAGGACGCTAAGATGATTAAATCTAATTTGCCGGACATTGATAAGGGCGGGGCTCCGTGGATTAAAGTATTCTTGGAGTCATGTGCTGGATTAACCCCAGCCTTGGGTGATTTCAGACGAGTATTGGCCCCATGTACGTCATTAGGCATGCTAATAGAAATCGAACTACTATGCCACACAGAGTCGGCTCAAGACAGTACACCCCTGGAGGATCTTGTGTACTTATTATGGCCACAGGTACGAGAGAAATTCCCTGTACATATCAAATCGGCTGAATTATGTCGAATTCCACCTAATGAAAATGAGAAAGGCACAGCTTACTTATTGCGGGTGAGAGAGTTATGGCATGAGAGAACTGGGAAGATCCAGCCATCAGTGATACCATTGAGATGCTATTTAGAGGAGCGGTGGAAGCTTCGTTATCTCTCAATATTCAGAACACGTTAAGAAAAGTTGTTGGACTTACAAACTTCACGTATGAATTGTGGTCGGCCCATGTCACTCAATACATTGATAATGAAATCGAAGAACGAGAACAAGAAAAAGCAGAGTTAGTTTCCCTTCAGGCACAAGTGGCAAAATCACAGATTAAAGATATGAGGGACCAGGTAAACCAAAATAAGGCTCAAATTAAACAGATGTCTCAGCAGACTCCTCCTCAGGCTGTACAACCACAATATCCAGCTTCTTCGTATGAGTCATACCCAGAACAGAACAGATTTCCGTTCAGAACTAATAAAAGAGGAAAACTCAGGCGACGCAACATTAGTAGAAGAAATGACAAGTGTTATCTCTGCAAACAATATGGTCATTGGGCCGCTGACTGTCGCGAGGTTCCCCACTCAGTGCAATCAGGAGATGGGACCCGACCATATGAGTATAATAACTACCCCCACAGTGCTCCTGGGGGGGCAGTTTCTTCTCAACAGGCCCCACAACAGGGCCCGCGACAGGATTCTGGGTATTATGCCCCGGGCTCCCATCAAATGCCCCAATAGGGGTGCCCAGAACCAACGACGGGTGACTCATTGTGTTGTGATGACTTGTTTCTTGAGCCACTGGTTGAATTATCGATTAACGGCCGAGATCACACGTGTATGATCGATACAGGAGCCAGGTATTCAACACTTAATACGCCACTTCCTCTATCACGGAATACCGTACCCGTCATTGGTTTCTCGGGAAAAACAGAAGAGTGGCCTATGTCAACACCTGTTTCATGTGTGTGGAACTCTATTGCTTTTGATCATTCATTTCTTCTTTCATCCTCTTGTCCGGTGAATCTTTTAGCCAGGGATATCTTGTGTTCACAAAACATATCTGTGTTTATGACTCCGGATTATGTGGACATATCCTTCCCAAATGGCTCTGTACAGCGATGTGCTAAGTCACAACAGTAAAGTGGGCAAATGATGCAAGCAACAGCTGATTCCTCTGTCAGAGGCAGTGAGGACGCAGCTGAGATATGGTGGGGGCGTGTTCCTGATTTTGACTCCACCTCACTCCATGCCACGTTTTCCTCTTGGCTTCCTTGGATTTCTGTCATGCATCTGTACACCGATCCAGTTGATCCACCACACTGCACATTTAATTATGAGCTATATGGTGATGAGAACTATGATGCGCTGTGGGACGGCTTTGTACTTCAATGTTTGGGAGACTGGGGAAGAGCCGTGTGTTGAGATATGTGATATCTATGTAGGAAAGGAGGGTGTGGCTGCAGCTGTGTCTGTGCCGGCCTCAATGGAAACATTGTATGCTTTGTCGGACACATCTGCCCCCCACATCACCCTGCAGATAGCGAATGGAGGAGAAGCGAAGAACTTGGGTCCGATGGTGAAACGGTGTTTACTGGCATCTGATTGGACTCCAACGCAGAACAAAAATCTTCGTTATTCACCCTCTACGCAGACCTATATGATTGCTCATGTCTCTCATACTGTACTGCATCCAGAAAAATGTTATTTGTCCCGAACACATGGCAGGGAAAATACTGATCACCCACACACACAAGTGTTGCTAGACAGCTTGCCTGATACCATGTGGTCGACTGGACCCATGGACGTGGGTCTTTTAAAGATCCCTCCGGTATCAATTCCTTTAAAAGACGACATTGTTCCTATTTATAGGGCCCAATACCCACTTAAGCAGGTACAAATTATGGGTATTGGAAACACAATTAGGGGATTTTTACACACTGGTGTTCTCAAACCGACAAGATCTTTATGGAATACTCCCATAAACCCTTTCCCAAAAATTGGAAAACCTGATTATCGAATGATACATGACCTCAGACCAATTAACAAGGTCATCATCCCCACTAATTATGACACGCCAAATCCATACACTATGTTGAATGGCATTTCACCAGACCAGCACTTCTTTTGTTGCATTGACTTGGCTAATGCATTCTTTTGTGTGCCCCTTCATGAGGAATCACAAAATATGTTTGCATTTACTTTTGAGGGTAAGCAATACACTTACACTCGCCTACCACAAGGCTTTATTGATTCACCTTCCATCTTCAATCATGTATTAAGACAACAACTACAAACGTTGACACTACCACCAGGCGTCTCCGTTCTTCAGTATGTGGATGATATCCTGGTGGCCGCTCCGGACGGAGAATCGATTATGACAGCAACTGAAGCAGTTTTGTGTCATCTTGCTAAGTGTGGATTTAAAGTGTCAAAATCCCAACTCCAGATTGGGAGGCCTAAGGTGACTTTCTTGGGCCGTCTCATCTGGTCCTCCAGCTTGTACATGACAAATGAACAAAAAACAGACATTTTGAGTTACTCCAAGCCAACCACAGTGAAATCAATGATGCAATTTCTTGGGCTAGTAACGTACAGCAAAAATTTTGTCCCTGAGTTTTCCGGTTTGGTAGCACCATTAAGAGCACTAATAACACAGGCAGGTTATAAAAATTACAAATCTCCATTGCAGTGGACAGTTGAAGCAGAGAAAGCGTTTATAGATGTGAAATCAGCCCTGTCTGAGTCCTGTGCTTTACATGCTCCAAACTACTCAGAACCATTTCACCTTGATGTTGATGAAAAGGACGGGTTTGTCAATGCTGTACTGTTTCAAAAGGGGGAGAGTGCCACGGCAGACAGGAAGGTGTTAATGTATTACAGCTCTAAATTGGATAATGTGGAAATAGGCCACCCTACATGTGTCAGACATGTGGCGGCTATAGGAAAAGCAGTGCAGAAGACATCCCATATCACAATGTGTAATCAAACTGTAGTTCACACTACACATGGAGTAAAAGCATTCCTTGACTCCAACTCATTCACATTGACACAGCACAGAGTCCACGGTTTGCAACTACTGGACAAACCTCATATCCATTTTTCAAATGCGGGAACAAATATGGCCTCACAAATGGACACTGTACAAAATCATGACTGTGTAGCAGAGACAAACAGAGAAATCCAGCTGCATTCTACACTGCACAGCGAGCCCGTCCAAAACTCTGAAATGACTTTATATTGTGATGGGCATAGCCATCATGCATCAGGCGGCACATTAATAGCATCATATGCTGTTGTGGAAGACGCATCCGATGGATTGCGAACACGAAAGGTACAGATAATTCCACAGCCGGCATCAGCTCAAATGGCAGAACTGGTTGCAATCACAGAGGCATGCCTATTGGCAAAAGACAAAACGGTAACAATCTATACAGACTCAGCTTACGCAGTTCAAGCTGTACATGTAGATATGTGTCACTGGAGAAGAAAGGGGTTTGTGACCTCAGCAGGCACCCCTGTAAAACACCTGAAACAATTGCTTGACTTATACCATGCTTTACTTGAACCAAAACAAGTTGCTATAGTCAAGTGCAGAGGACATCAAAAAGGGGAGGGTAAAATAACAAGGGGCAACCATGCGGCAGATATGGCAGCAAAAGCCATAGCAGGGTACACTGCATTTAACCAAATGTTTCAGAATACATTAGAGGATAAATTGCAAAAACAGCTAAGTGTACAAAACATCAGAGAGCTCCAGGGAGCAGCTGCTCCCTCTGAGAAACAAGCATGGAAAGAAAAGGGAGCCACAAAAGATTCCACAGGACTTTGGAGGAATCATGAAGGCAAAATCGTAGCTCCGGCTGGACTACTGAACTTGCTATGTCAAGAAGCACACAGTAGAGCTCACTGTGCTAGCTCAAAAGTGACAGCGCTCATTTCACAACATTGGTGGCATCCCCACCTCAAGGACACAACGAAATACTTTGTGCAATCATGTGAAATTTGCAATCACTTTAATCCAAAGGTTTCTCTCAAAGCAGGATTGGGTACTTTCCCAGTGCCTGATGCCCCATGGAAACAAATAGTAATTGATTTTACTGACATGGGAGCAGCCAAAAGGACTGAAGGTAAGAGATTTCTTCTCGTGTGTGTAGATCCCTTCTCCAGATGGGTTGAAGCCACACCAACCAGAACTGAACAAGGCAAAGAAGTCATTAAATGGCTTACAAGAGAAATAATTCCAAGATTTGGGGTACCAAAAGTGATAAGATCTGATAATGGCACCCACTTCTCTAATGACCAATTAAGAGAAGTGGAAAAAATGTTTGGAATTAGACATATGTTTGGTGCAGTGTATCACCCAGCTTCACGGGGACTTGTGGAAAGAGCGAATAGAACAATTAAGGAGGGTTTAGCGAAAGTCTGTGCTGACACACGGTTAACCTGGCTTGATGCTCTCCCTATTGTGCTATTTAACATGAGATCTACTCCAAATGCCACCATGAATGTGAGTCCACATGAGGTTTTGACAGGCAGGAAAATGCCCTGTCCATTTACAACTGCACCAACGGATTCACCTCCTGTTTTATTACAGCATGAAAACGTGTGTGAATATGTAAAACAACTGAACAACACGGTGATGAGTATATCTCAACAGGTTGCAGAAATACTCACGAAGGAACAGGACCGAGACACTTCACCAGTTGAAGTTGGAAACTGGGTCCTAAGAAGAGTCAACAAACTTAACTGGTCCTCTTCACGTTGGTCTGGACCATACAAAGTAGCAGAGACCACATCACATTGTGTAAAGGTATGGTTGACAGAAGACAGACTGAGTAATTGGATTCACAAGACGCACTGTACTTTTGCTGAAGACCCTACCGACAGAACACTGACCGAGGTTCGTACTGACCTAAGAACCTCATTAACGGACAAAGACTAAAGGAAAGTGACTGACAATGAAACCAGTAAGAAAAGCACCACGTTGGGGGCTAGATGGTCATACCTCAATAACGGTTGCAATAACTCTGCTCAGTTCCATATGTCTCTTATGCTGTGCTGCTAATCTTAACACATCCTCTCAACTCGCTACTCCACACCGTGTGGTTAGAAGGTCTCCCGACAACAGGAACAGCATATTTCAATTGCAGTTTAGTGAAAAACAAGATGGCCTCGTACAATTCGATATGTGCTCAATTATAAATTGTGGATCAAACGATGAATGGTTTAAAGGATCAGAGAAGTACATTTGTGTGATCCCAGACGACACTGGACATGCTAATGGTAAATTGTACCCCTCCAGGTGTTCCTCCTGGAGTTATGTTACAGCTAACACCGGCCCGAATGACTGAGGATATTATCCTACTAAAGCAATCGCAGGACCAAACCCACTAAAAACACGATTGTCCTTATTTAAAGGTACATCTGGACATTCTTGTGAGAAGAGATCTTGTAATCCATTAATAGTTAAATTAAAGAACCCCCAAAAATCAGACTCTGGAATGTATGTTCTAGGGGCATATGTAAGTGGATCTGATCCTTTAGGATACTTTCGGATAAATGTGACTACACAATCCCAACTAATAGACAATAATACCGTAGCAGCAAGCCCAGAAATAGACACAGGTTTGTACCAGGGAAATTTCTGGCTAGACTGGGTAAAAAGTGCAGCAAAATTAGCTATGAAACAAGATTGTATTGTGTGTTCTCCCCCCAGTCCAGCTCTCCTAACAGTACCATCACTGTTCTCTCAAAATGAAAGTTTTTGCATGATGCAGTTGCATATGACTGAGAATCCTGATGTAGCATGCAAACATCTGGAGACCCCACATCCATTAGCTCCAACCTGGGCGGTCCCACCGATTTTCACACCTGTAAAAACAAACCACACCTGTCTGACTAGATTTAGTAAATATGGATACAGGGTAGGTCACATCCCAAAGGACTGGTGTGCCACTACAATTAATGCTACAGCATGGATTAATGCTACCAAATTTAGACAGGCCCGCGCAGATGTGTACTGGTATTGTGGTAAAACTCGTTTGAGAAATACACTCCCTCCCAACTGGTCAGGAACATGTACTATAATATCATTAATGATACCAATAACCATCATCAATGTAACAGCATCTGAGGTTAGCTCATGGTTGTCCATTCATGACACCCGCAGCGGAAGTAGACGCAAGAGAGAGACATTTAGCATATATCAAAATTCTCCAACTTACATAGATGCTATTGGGGTCCCCAGAGGAGTACCCGATGAATATAAATTGGTAAATCAAATTGGAGCAGGATTCGAATCATCCCTATTTTGGTGGGTTACAATTAACAAGAATGTGGACAGGATTAATTACATTCACTTTAATGTTCAAAGACTCAATAACATGACCAGAGATGCGATAGCAGGCCTACATGAACAGTTAGCGGCTACGTCACTGATGACCTATCAAAATAGAATGGCCCTTGATTTCCTTCTAGCTGAGAAAGGAGGTGTTTGCGCTATGTTCGACCATGAGTGCTGTGTTTTTATTCCAAACAACACAGCTCCAGATGGCTCCATAACTCGAGCCCTTGTTGGCCTCCAAACTATGTCTGCAGAGCTGGCAAGACACTCAGGTCAAGAAAGCCCACTATCCAACTGGTTGGACAAAACTTTCGGTAAATGGAAAACAATGATAACGTATGTATTCATTGCGCTACTGGCATCGGTGACTATGTTTACCTTGTGTGGTTGTTGCTGCATACCGTGTATTCGACAGCTCTGTGTAAAATGCATCACTACGGTTATTGATAATAAGTTACCGGGACTGCCCTCGTATCAATTGATTCAGCAAACAGGTGAGACAATTGCTTTGGACGACTTCCCTGACCTGGAAGAGGAAGACATAGAATCAGACTCAGAATATGAAGACCACTGTTTGTATACTTAGACCCCAATGGAAACAGGAGGTTTGCTTGAGCAAACCCAGAAATGCAATATATATGTTATATGTTTGTCATCTGTTGTCATTTGTTGTCCTAACCTGTGTTGTCAGTGTTGAGTGTTGTTTGTGTGTTGTTATTATCTGACGATTTGTCCACAGCAGAATAAGTGGATAATACAGAAGATCTCATGAATGCTGGACAGCAACTTGGTGAGAATTCTGGTGTTGTCCTGAAACAAGGATTATACCAACTGTGTTGATGTTGATCGTGATGATAATGTTCCATAAATAATTTGAAGTTTTTTCACAGCAAAATAAGGTGATGGTACTGGATTTCTCATTAAGGCTGCACAGCAGCTTTATGACTATTCTGGTTCCTAAAAGCAAGGGTTATACCAACTGGCCAGTTGTTTTGTTTTGGGTTATGTTTATTTTGTTATTTCTTTGATTTTCTTTTATTTTGTTTATTTTGACTTTGGGTTTGTTTTGATTTGGGGTCCATATGAAAAATAAATAAATGATGAATTGGGCATTAAAATTGAACCTTTCAAACAGAGAGGCCCTAAGTATAAAAATATAGTGCAAATGACATTTTGCACTACTGCGCTGCGAAATTTGCTAATATTATTCCACAGATTCAGAACCACTACAGGACGTACGGCCGGAGGACTCATAAGCTTGAGTTCTGGGAGGCCTTGCCCATCATGCCAAGATGATGGTGGAGAACTCCACAACGAAATTATCCCAAAAGAAAAGTAGTTAGGGAGGGGATGCTGAATATCCCTCAAGGAAGCGATGTACTGGTGACCTCTCCTTCCAAGATTAGTTCCGGATCAGAGAGGAAAACCGAGCACCGACAGAATTGGACCACAAGAGACCACACGACTCGTCATGTGGTCATCTAAGAAAGATATATATCATTTAGAAAGTTAATCATAATTACTCAAGAGGCTAATATACTCATATAAGCGAGCCTTGATTAAATTTATATGTTTATGTTTCATGTTTAAAGTGTTTAGATAATTCCTCTGAAAAGAGTGATAATGAATCATTTTTAGGATGTCAATTGCCAGTGGGGTGACTCAGCTGTTTGGAGCGGGACCTGAGTTGGTCGGTCGCCAAGTGGAACTGGGGCCATAGGTGAATTTTTCCCAGTTCAGCCATCGGGTTTTCGCTCCTATTCGCTGCAAACGGTGGACGAGCCTGCTGGAAATGTTAATTGCCTTATGCACTGTTTGAGTGTCAGTAGAATAGAAATGATGTGAAAATTTTTGATTAATCAGTGTTGTGTTGTTATGGTACTTATGGGGGAGCAAGGCCTTGCTAGCCATATAAGGTTTTAGGCCATAATGAACAAAGAGTCCACACAGACGATGGGTTCGGAGCCACATACACACAATACATATGGCAAATTATTATTTTCTACATATAATCTAGTAAGAAATGTGCTCATTTGCGGAATTATTATCAGTTGAGTAAAGAAGGTTTTAAACTTACTAGAAAAGAGTCTCTATTTCTAGAATCTTGATTAAAACTCCTGATTTGGAAAGGTTTTTGCTAACGCATCACAATTATTTTCTAAATGTGCTTATTTGCAGAGTTATAATCAGTGACTTATGAAGGTCTTAACCCTCTCGGAAAGAGGTTCTGTTCCGAGTAAAATGATGGAATAGTCCTGATTTGAAAGTGTAGCTTAAGCATTACAATTATGTTTACTATTTCCATGCCTGTGCAATGAAGACTTGCTTGCTGCTTTAATTGCAATGATGAACAGCTTTCACATAAGCTTACATAATGATACATGAAGTCACATCAAAAGGGGGATGACAGAAATCTCCTAGCTGGTTGTGCTACATCTCAAAAGGTAAGTGGCTCTTGCAGTTTGGGGGGTGACTGCTAAAGTCTTGCTACTGCTAATACAGATGTGACACAATACAGAAGATTACATTCCTACCTCAGTTATTTAACTGAATTAGTTGAAATGATAAAATCACTTCAAAAGGTGGATTGTTAAAATTGGCTTTGTTCTTAGACATTATGAATGAAATAAGTCTCAGTACTATTCCATTATGACCTAAAGTGATCCAGAACTAGAAAGACAAAACAATTAGGAAAGCCTGGGAAAGCAGGTGCAGATTCACACACACACAAATTATTTGGATTACTCAGAGACATTATTTGGGTTAGTATGCATATCCAATCACATTTGATCAACAAGGGATCCACCGTGTGAAACTAGGAGACATATATACAAATTGTAACTGGAAATGAGGGGCTCTGTCTGACTGATTCCTGCGAGAGTTTTGTCATACTGAGACCAGCGCTGAAATACTGCACTTGTTGCCATATCAATAAACACTTCATTTTCACTTGAATTACTCCGGTCCGTTCTTGAGCCTCCTACTAAAAGAACCGAATCTAACACAATTGTTCCCAGCCATTCTCTCATTGAGCTAATTACTACCAGCCTTATAGGCCAGGCCTTCCTGGCTACGGCAACTCATGAGGTACAAACAAAAAACTGTTTACAAATGACACACATAAAACCAGACATCACAAATAATCCACATAATTCAAACCATACCAAAAAAAATGTTTACTGCCCGTTACACTCCCACCAATCAGGCATGAATAACCACTAAATCATGCATGATTTTCTACTATTTACAAATTATTATTATTATTTTTTTAAACCTACTATGGATTATTTATAATGGTCATCTGTGTACATTCAATTTACAAATTATTTTCCAATAATACCACCAATTTTTGCACTGGTCTTTCTATCACGGAACTCTTAGAACTAATATCCCTTCCTGATTTTCGTTCCCCTGTTCTCAACTTCACTCTGCGAACCAAACCATCATCGTCAACCACAGTTTCCACAACACGACCCAACTGCCACTGATTTCTTGGTAAAATATCCTCTTTTACCAGAACAACGTCATTAACTCTAATCAGGGCTGGACTGGGACCAAAAAATGGCCCGGGCATTTTTTGGCCATAAATGGCCACCATGAATATTTATACGATCATACAAGTAATCTCATCACTTTCTGTGAAAAATGCAATTAAATCCTAACACAAATGTATTCATTTAAATAAATCTCCTTACCTTACAAAAGCAGTTTTTTCATTAAATCGTATTAAAGAAGCTCAGTCTATTACTAGAGCTACTGAGGCATTTGACGTCGGATGGCTGGTTGACGCGCTGACTGTCCTGGCTTGCTGCTCTCGTACCGCGTTTAAATCAATTTCCACGCCGTCTTTGAAGTTGTCACCAGTGGATTTATTCTCTGACAAGTTTAACAAACAAACAAACAACAAACAGCGGCATGACGAGCGCCTCGCGCCGCAGCGGTCAAAAACCGTTTGCACTTCCGGGTCAAAACACCTGTCAAACAAGAGTGCATGAGACTCCTATATGCACCTGAGACACCCTGGTGACAGCACAGCGACCCCACACACATACAGAGTACATTACACCCTTGACTCAGGACACCAACAACACATTTAGCTCCTACATCGCTCTTCTCTGCCACTCTGTCAATCACTGTGTCAGTATCAAGGGACACAAGAACATCTTTCTCGGTGGCCATCAACATAAAGGCTTCCAGTTTGCTGGCAGAAAGACAACTCCTCAGTCTGTGTTTGATGCAGCGGAGGGTTGGAAATGACCGAAAATGACCGAGGCAGGAATATTAATTTCGTATTTCTCCGGTTACCTACCAATCCATTTCAGCAAAGCAATGTTTCACTAATATTACATGGGCAACTGTAACCTGTAACACCTGCAAACAATATAGTTATAACCAGCTAAAATAACACTGAACACTTTGGTGTCTACATGAGAGTGTCATAAACATTAATGACACTTGATATCTATGACTGATGCCATTGGGTATTTGCAATATCTGCACACCAGTCAACTTTACATAAGCCTACAAAATGGAATGGCACTAGATACATTATAGCCTTGCCTACATTAATGATGGTTTAAGTACTGTAATGCTAATGACAGGCGCATGTCACTTTTACACCTTCAAATAAAGTAAATCTACTCATAGTATTAGTTGAAAATAAAGACTGAATGATCTCTGTGACAGAAACGCGCACGCGCAGACACACACACACACACCACAGTCGGTGACCACCTCCTAACCAACAAAGTTGTGCAAAATACAGGCTAGGCTTTTTATTCGTGTTTCAGCCTGACTGGATAAAATAAGTAATAATTTCAGCATGATCAATTCCCCCCATACTGATGTAGTGAAGATGTAGCCTACCAGTCGTTTATCTGTAAATACCTCATTTAAGTCTCCACGCACACAGGGAGCCCTCAGTCCTCCCATTAAAAAAAACATGTCGTCATTCTGCTAACATTTCGCCTAACATTAGCCTACTGCTTACCGGGCTGGCTATTCTGACCTCCTCAATCTGTCCCTGGGTCACGTCTGTCTCCTCGTCCTCCTCCTCCTTCTCCTCTGAATCCACCTCGATAGCTTCTTCCTCTGTGTTTGGCCTACACTGTTCTACGGAGACACTCGTGCACTGGGGGCCAGGGCCGTAACCAGGATTTTTCAAATACCAAGGTCAAATATTGCGATAAATCTTATTTGACAAAAAAACCATCCTAATATGTTGACTTTTTAAAATACAGTTTGGAAATGTGAATAAACAGAGGTAAATCACAAGCCCATCAAGGAGGTGAATATGTAGGTGAACAAGTTTATTATAACAATGTGATCACAAAAGTAGAGTATTTGAGTGAGTGAGTGAGTGAGACTCAGTTCTTCCCCTTTCTTCCTCTACTGACTCTCTCTCTTCAACTCCCTCATTCTCATCCTCTCCTGTGTCATCTGTTTTAAAATATCATCATCAGCATCACCATTAATATTATTGTTATTATTAATATTACTTTATTATTATTATTATTACTATTGTCACCATTATCACCATGCATGTGCATGACCCACTAAAAGTTGGGTTGGGTTATTGGTCTAACCGATGTGCAAAATTTTAGACACCATTTGCAATAAAATCCAAATGGTTCATTAGGAAAAATGCACTCATTTTACCTAAGTAACTGGTTGAATCCACCCACTAAATTAACATCGTAGAATGTGCCAAACAGACCACAAGATGTTGGCTGTATTTTAGATGTATAGTCTCAATTCAATCCATTCACTCAACACAGAGAAGACATAGGTATCATGCTGGGCCTGACAACTAGCTAAATGCTGGTAAAACTTGGCTTCATAATGCACCATGAGCAGCACAACTAACCTCAAGATTGTGTCATATGAGAGAGTACACGGGGTATTTCATTCTGTTATTTTGCCCCGTGTGCATCATCAATTGTTTTAAATAAAATGAAAAATATAAGTTTCTGACCCAGTTTCTATTAGTCTACTTTATTTACATGTAGGAAGCCATATAGCACTGAACAAAACTGTAGCTAGTGAGGCTGAATGACCACTAGCCACAGTTGGCACAAAACTGTCAAGCCCTGATTAAAAAAAAAAAAAGTTAGCTTAACAGCCCAAACCGTGTCACGATTCCCAACAATTCCATTAAAGGTCGCTACTTTTTTTTATGGAAAATCGAATTGAGAGAGAGATCTGTGTGCAGTGTGTTTGTGCCGACTGGAAAACGAAATCCTAACCAAGGGGCTTTGTGACTGTTGCTTGAAATGCTGAGAACAATGATCTAGCATCCTCCTATTCCTAGCCGCGCTTTGAACGCATTTGAACATTATGAACTGTCACTCATTCTCACTGGCGATTGGCGAAATGAACTCACCTCCTTCTTTCTTTCTTTTCCCCTGGCCAGTTGGCTTTCCAAAGCTGAGTTTAGTTTGTTTAGTACATTTCTTCATCTTGCTTCCATTTCCCAGCTGACTTTCGCGTCGAAGCTGTGTAATATGATAAACATATTTCCAATGGCGGGTGGCGTAAAAAAAAAAAAAAGAAAAAAAAGTCGGGTGGCGTTTTTCCGCTCAGTTTTAAAATATAACGTGATGATAAAGGGATTATGTGGACTTTATTTTCAGAAAAACAAATGAGAATGCATGCTGATCTTTCCACCAATCAAAGTCAGAACGATTTTCATCTTATATTAATTTGACATTTCTCTGAATAAAAAAATAAAAAATAAAAAAAATAAAAAAAACACCGGGGAAAATACCGAGGTCATGACCTGTGTGTCCTCAATGCTGATTACGGCACTGCTGGGGGCTGCTGCTGATGTTGACGGCCCTGGCCCTGCACTTGATGGCCCTGCACCCGGTGCTGTGGTCGTGGTGGAAGCACTTGCAAACATGTCAGTAAGCTTCGCACATTTTGCTGCTTGTAGGCTTTTTAGCCTTTTATCTCGCAGCTTCTGTGCACCACCCTTTCGTTTCTGTTGTTTATCCATTTCGGTTTTTGACTGTTCTCTCCTAGTCCGTTCAGCTCAAATGGTAGGCTTGATGACCTGTGTCAACGGTGAGGGGAGGGGCGGGCCAAAGAGGTGCTGAGAGATTTCATTGGACTAGCCCCGTCAACATGAAATCGTGGGCCGCCCGCCGGTCACTTTTTTTTTTTTTTTTTTCACAATAATAAAAAAAAAAAACGACATCACCGGCCCTCGAGGGGCGTCGGCCCACCGGGAAAATGCCCGGTATGCCAGACTGTCAGTCCAGCCCTGACTCTAATATTGCGCCGAATTGTATGCCACTTTTGTCGAATGGAAATATTCCCTTTTCCACCGACTCCAAAATTGTTCAATCAAAAATTGAACGCGGCGCCAACGCTTTGAAGAATAGACATCCTCCCTCACAAAGTCTCCTGAAGGAGGCAAAGCGATATCAGACTTCATCTGAATTAAATGATTTGGAGTTAAAGGCTCAAAAGAACCTGGATCATTTATTTCTTTTAAGGTTAAGGGACGACTATTGACAATGGCCATTGCTTCATAAAAGAGAGTTCTCAAAGAAGCATCATCAAGTTTACCCAAACTTTGAGACAGAGTAAAATCCAACACATTTCGAATGGTGCGTATCTGACGCTCCCAAACACCACCAGCATGACTTGCTGCCGGAGCATTGAAAATAAACTCACATTGCTTCTTTGCCAAAAATGACTCCAGCCCTTTAGTATCACATTGCTTCAACTCATTTCTAGCTCCTACAAAATTTCTCCCTTGATCGCAATGTAAAGCAACGCAGGCCATTTATAAATGAGTCTGTAGATAAATCCTCCAACATTTCAATGTGAACAGCACGTGAATACAGGCAAGTAAACAACAGACCATACCTTTCATGTTCCTTACGATTCCTTTTAACAACAAAAGGACCAAAACAATCCATTCCACAATAAGTGAATGGTGCAGATGCCTCCACACGTTCTTTTGGAAGCTCAGCCATAAGTTGTTCTTCTGCTGGCCGCCTTAGTTTTCTGCACTGCACACATTTATAAATCATCTGAGCCACCAATCTACTACAGCCAATAATCCAAAACCCATTTGTCCTTAGCTGCATTTGAGTTTGGCCCCTGCCTTGATGACACACCTGAGCGTGACAGTCAGCCAAAATAAGTTGAACAATATGGCCTTCCTTTGGCAAAATCATTGGATACTTAAAATCTTCTCCAAAGGATGAATATTTCAATCGTCCGGCAACACATAGCAAGCCATCTTTTATAAATGGGTTCAAATGGAAGAGATGATTAGACTGTGAAAGACTCTCTCCTCTTTGTAGAACCTTCATCTCTGAGCCAAAGGCACGTTCCTGCACAAGCCTTACCACTGATTTAATAGCATCTTCACGTTCCTTAACGCTCACCACATTGGAACCATATTTACTCTGGGATCCAAGTCTTTTAATTCTGGCCACTACTTTAATAAGCGTTAACCAAGATGAAAATCTAGTGAAACGCTCCAGAACATCCATAGCATCGTTTGTTGTCACAAATGTCTGTACCACTTTAACCTCTGGATCACCCACCAACAAATGAGGACATGATGTTAAGTTCTTGTTTATTTCTTTCTTCAACAAAAATTCAGGGCCCCTTAGCCAGTTACTTGTCAAAATGTCAGAAGCACGAAGCCCTCTTGATGCATGATCTGCTGGATTTTCAGTAGTGTCAATATAACGCCATTGACTTGGACTTGTATTGTCGTGGAAATTTTGTCTTAACTCCCTATTAAGATTTTGCTTACCTTCCTATTACATCTGATGAGAAGTGAAATAGAGACTTTCAATGTTTCTGCCAGCCGGCCACGTGTTTATTTTCTTCTGCAAAAGAGGTCAGTCCTCACCAGTCAGCATTCATGGTGAGAAAAGACCCAGCACAAAGGAAATCAGAAGCATTTATACAAGAGGAGGGTTTGGTTCTTTCAGGTGACACCTGAAAGAACACACCGTGTGTATGTCTCCTTGCCACCCCCCCCCCCCCCCCCCCCCGGGGGAAAGTCTCACACTTTGGGGAGATGCAGAATCCGGAAACAATGGTCATTTAAATGATTATTGTCTATGTGTTAATCAAGAGACGAATGGTCTGCAGATATTGGATTTACAACAAGGTGTCATCTAAGAGACAAAAGGTTAGCAGACATCGAATTTACCATAACACTTGTCCCTTTTGATTATTAATTAATCACTAATAGGAGACAACCATAAAAAAAATGAAAGGGAACAACAACAAAAAAAATAGTCATAACTTAAGTATCTGATTATCACTAATTCACACAGATTGAAAAATACATCATCCTGGCAGTTGTCTACAAGAGAGAAAATAATAATGGGAATATAAAAACAAACAAACAAACAAAATCAAACCAACACAAAGCAAAACAAAGAAAATAAAAAATAAAAATGAACATTTACAAAATGTTATCATCAGAGTCTGATTTGGTGTCAGGAATGTGAACAGAGGTTGAATTTTGGTCGGCCTTATTGGCATACACATGAACATACGTGGAGGAGTAAATCATCTTTGTTATGAGCACATCAAACAGCCATTTTAACACGCATGGAATTAAGATGCAGAGCAAAAAGAAAATTAATTATTAAAAACCGTGCTGGCCATCCTTGGCTCTAAGATTTTAGCCTAGAAAGTCATTCACTGCTGGTGGGGGTTGAATGGCATCTTGCATATGTTTGATGATGCTGGTAATGTTCTCATATTCATCAGAGTGGTTGTCTTCAGTTCCAGAGGTCCGCTTGACCGTCTTAAAATCTAACAGCATGTTAGTTGGGAGCCATGTGGGTCGGGTGACCCATTGACTATAACTGAGTTGTTTGTGCATACCCGAGCTTGGATATTTAATTCCACACCAATACGTGCCATGGGGTAGTTTGTTGAAACACGTCTAGTTGGCGTTTATTGAGTTGATTCCTTGCGTCGTCCTCTCTGGCGTCTGTGCGTCCTTGCACCGTTCGTTCCTGATGTCATCCATCTTCCTTGGCGTCTGTGCGTCCTTGCACCATTTGTCCTCGTGTTGTTCATCCTCGGCGTGTGTTCCTCTTTGTCGTTCCGGTTGGCAGCTTGGCTCCTCCGTTGGCTCGGGGATCTTCCTTCAGTGGTTGGCGTGAACCCGCGTCGTTCTCTGCCATCTTCACAGCGCTATGCGTCATCAGAAGGCCCTGGAATGGATCTCGTTACCATTTGGAATGCCGGTGCTTCCTTTTCAGGCCCTCCACCCCCACTCAGTCGTCAGGCTGGAAGTCATGGCGTGAAGTGGAAGCTGGTGGTGATTTTACCTGCTGACACAGATAGACAGAATAAGTTTTGCAATATTGTAACATATTTCCTGGTGTGAGTGGAATGGAGTGGCCTGGTTACAAACTCTGTGTGTAAAAGAATTGCAAAAGGTCTTATGTGTATGTTAGATGTTTTCTTTATTCTAATATGTATAAGGACAATAGGCTTTTGTCCCTGGCAGTCCTGTTTCCTCACAACACTACGCTAATTTGATTTTAGAGTGTCATTTTCTGGCAGGGTGTTATAAACAATGTTGTTTGAGGTTAATAGCAAGAAATGTATTAATTTGGGTTATTGCAGAATTGACAAAGTGAGCTGGGAATAATCTCTGTTAGCAGAGCCTCTTTTGGTATTTTGCTGGGAATACTTCAATTCAGTTCGACCACATGTCGATCTATTACTAAGCAATTATTAAATCTATCATTAGGTGTTCAAATGGTGTGTCTGTGGTGGGTGAGTGGGTGTGATCGTTTTGTTTTACCTGTTATGCGTTGCACAAACCATTCATGATTGACAAAACTTGAAGAAAATCTGAAAATCCTTTAGTGAAAACAGTGTTGGGTTATGGCATTATTCCCCCCTTTTGACGCATGGTTCAACCCATGTGTCAGTTATGCAAAGTGAGGAAAGAAATGTTTAGGCAAGACTGTTTATTGTCAGGTCCCCACCACACAGCTTCCTTTTGTGTGGCACTGCAATGTCTCCACACCGTCTTTTCCTGTGGTGTGGCAAAGGACTGTATCGCTGTAAGAAAGTTGGGAATAGTAACAGGAATTTATACAAATAAAGGATCAGTGTTGTAGCAGTCACAGTGCCGTGTGGATTAAGAGTTTTTCAAACTTTGACAAAACCAACATTCCTGTAGGGGATGTTTACGTATGTGGATATAAACCAGATCTTCATTTTCTTTCCACAAAGGAAAAAGAGACAGAAACTGCCTAATTTACGTTAACCTTCTACCCTTTTGAGAGTTTTTGGGGAGTCGAACTCGCAACAGACGCTCTCCATAAATTGGGATAAACTCGAATGAACAAAGAACCTTTCTGTTGGAGATGTTGGAGACCTCACTATCTTATCTTCACCATGAATCGCGGTTGACAGTTTAACACCCTCTCCCACCAGAGAAAGAGACCAGATGGCTACCCACGAACTGAGAAGACTTCACTAAGACTCACTTTAGTCGAATCTTAAAACTATATTAAATGTGTTTGATAACCGTATACAAGTTCTTTCAGGTTTCCAGCTTGATCACAAGACGCATATAGAGACAATTTGTATGATTCTGGCTTAAATATTGACAAAGAACTGATTTTGGTGAAAATGCCCAACCTGCCTGATGGAACCACATTGCCCCCTAGTGGCCTGCAGTGTTGATTAGTTGAACATTTAAATCCCAGAGGACTCAGTAAAATGGACAAGATATATGCAACTATTAACTTTTAACGATGTCCCTTCGGTATCTATTTGGTATTTGTTTGGTATCCCCATTGTTAACACAGAAAATTAACATTGTGTGGTTCACTATTCATATGTCACGATTTCATAGATATTCATCTGAATTTTGAAAGTCATAATCATCAATTACGTTGTGTGTTATTTAGATGTCTTTATATTGCAAGTCTATGTTATATCTTTAATCTGCATATCTTAACAAGATGTGGTGTTTTCAGAATCACCGAGACAAATGTTCTATGAGACGGAGTAATGGAGAAATAAGAGTTTCTTTGTCTCATCCAGAAATCCCCACATAAAACAGATCACCTCACACAGACACCCAGGCAGACATTCACAACAGTTCAGGCATATCATTGGCTGAAAGAGTAGTGTAAGCTTACGTCTCGCCCCGCCTCCGAGAGTCAAAACCCGGAGCCCGCGAAAAACACAGCCTCTCGTTCTCTCGTTTTCTGGCTCTCGCTTCAGGCGTCTTGTTTCTGGCTTCATGCCACTTGTTCCAGAAGAGTTTCAACCCAGAGTTTCAGAAGGAGATTTGAGCAGAGAACAGTTGCTCAGAGAGAGTTGGAGATGGTTTGAGAAGGAGAGAAGAGCTCACCAGAGTTTGGGAGTTTTCCCATAATCTCAGGAGAGAGCGGAAGGACGTGAGGATGAGCGATGCAGAGGACGACCGGAAGGAAGCCCTCCAGAACCCAGTGAGACCCCGGAGACGAGAAAGAAAAACCCGAACAAAGATAAGAACAGAATGAAGTTTTCCTACCCAGAAAGCCAACTCCAAGCAACCTTTTATTAATCTTCTGTGAACTTAAGTTCACTTCATCAGAGAAGCAACGGACCAACTGACACTCAGAAGATTCGATCATCTAACCACAGCCCTCGGCACCATCGTTCCCGTTTCCCGGTGAAAAGAAGCAACTGAGAAGTCCGCTAAAGTCAGCCACCACAACCAGGAAGGCCCAGAGAGCGGAAGAGAAATCCCCTCGGACCCCGCATGGCCGCTGCCGTGTTCCGAGCTGACTAAGCAGAACTTCAGCACAGTAAGCCCGAACCGTTTTCACCTTAAAGTGGGTTTGATGGATGTCTCGAGGCTTTCACAGAATGATAAATTAATCCGAAATGTCAGTATTTAGCGTCAAATAGTCAGCCAACCCAAACTATTTGAATACATCCAGTATCTCCCCATCCCCCATATTTTATTTTCCATTCACTGAGTGTTTTATAGAATCACCCATATTCAATGCATCTCCTGTTTGTTTTAAAGGTCCATGTTTTGGTCATATCATTTTAATAAATAGTTCATATATCTATATATATGTTATAATCACAGATTGTGTCGTATGCTTTCTTTACGTAATGTCTGTCCAACCAAACGAGAACTTCACGAAAGTAGCGAGATATGAGACTGATTATTAATTGATTATTAACTAATTATTAATTTAACATACCAGGATCGTAAGATTTTAACAGTTTTCCTACCTGACTGTAACTAAAGTTAAGATACCGGTAGGTGGTGCCCTTAATTCGAGGTTTAAGATAAATCCTTATATTTGATAACCAATAACGCTACAGTGTGTTGGAGTGTCGCTCTGTTTGCAGTGGCATTCGCGCCTGCATTTCCTAGAGAGAGACCGGATCTGAATGTTGTTAGTGTGAGCAAGGCATTTGCAACCTGAAATTTCTGTCATGATGGAAAAATGGGTTTGTCATCAGATTATCTAAAAGCATTGTGTTGTATTGTAGCCATCATGCTGTGAAGAGCAGGGAAGTCTTTTGTTCAAGTGACACAGCATGTGGGACCAGGAGAGTTACATCAGAATAGACCTGCAAAGTGGTATGCAAATCTTTAGGTTATCAGCATGTTGTAACGAAGTAGTGTCTGGAGAGAAAACAAAGGATTCAAGACTGTCTGAGCGCTTCATTGGCTTTCACAGTATTCTTGAAACAGACGTGTGAATGTATGGCCTCGTGTGCTGATGTTGAAAGCAAACCAGAATTAGCTTCCTGTGTAAACCTGGAGCCTCAGAGTAGATGTCTGAAAAAGTTGACCATTGAAACAAATATTGTATTAATTGGCTGCATTACCTGCTTGCAGACCCTGAAAAACACGCCACTGTGTTGGCTGATCTTTATCTTTGATCTTCTTATCAGGAAATAAAAGAGTGCGTTTTGGAGAATCATCATCTGGGACAATGACTCCTGCTGTCTTAAGAGACTCAAAGAATGGTGGTATTCTATCGATGGCGTCTTGTTTAACTGAATGACAAAGTTTAAAGTCTGATTTTGGAGTGATGACAACATTTTCACAAACTTTGAAAAACATCATACTTACCGACAGTCCACAGTGACTTGGAGACCTCCTGTAAGGCTGTTTGAGTACAGTGTTTTCTTTGGACAAACAACAAAAGTTTTTTAGAAGTGCTTTTAGTTACCAGCTGGATTTTCCTTTGGGTGTGCACATAGATATCACTTTTTCTCTCTCTTTTTTTTTTTTGTCTTGTACCACTGCAGTGTAGGTGAGAAAAATAAACCAGATTGATCAGATTTTCTTGCTAATCGGCTGCACGCTTACATGATTTCATAACGGGGCTTAAATCTTCCCAACTATCTGATGTGTGTTTTTCTAGTCGGATGTGTGGGCCTGAATGAGACTAGTGCAGCACATTTATGTTGTGTCCAATAAATGTGTTTTAATGCGAGTTTGTCAAACCTCTCCTTTAACCAGCCTTCCCCATATGATTCATCAGGTGGCACATAAGGAATGCATTCCAGGTCCTCTGGTGTCTTAAAGTCGTTTGCTTTTCTTGGCTGAAACAAAACTCAGAAGCATGTTAAAGTTTGCAATTTCCATTGGTTAATTCAATTCATTTTTATTTATATAGCGCCAAATACAACAAATGTCATCTCAAGGCACTTAGATAGTAAGTCCAATTCAAGCCAATTGGAATTCAATTAATTAATAATAATCATAATTCATAAAATAATCCAATTCGTTCATATAGAGCCAATTCAAAAACTATTTCCTAGCTAAGAAAACCAACAGATTGCACTGAAAACTTTTTGTTTTTCGGTCCAATCTCCCGGCCTGAGCGTGCCTGAGGCGACTGTGGAGAGAAACGACTCCCTATTAACAGGAAGAAACCTCTGGCAGAACCAGACTCAGGAAGGGTGGCCATCCGCCTCGACCAGCTGGGGTTTGAGAAGACAGAAAGGGGGGGGGGGGGGCGGCGGCACTGTAACACCATTCAAAGGATATCTGTTGGAACAGGGAAACACGAGTTAATGACCACAATAATATCACATATACATAAAGAGAGTAAAGTGAGGAAAGGTGTGACAGATGAGGCCCCCCAGCAGTCTAGGCCTATAGCAGCTTAACTATGGGATGTTTCAGGATTACCTGAGCCATCCCTATTCAAGGTAAACACAAGAAACTTGTGCTAACGAAAAAATAAATAATAAAATAAAGGACCAGACTCAGTGAGTAATTCCCTATACTCCCTATATAGATCTGCTCCTCACACCACAACAACCATCTTTTTACAGCCACAAGCTACCTCAGCCTCTCACCAACTGCACACCAGTCACAGCGGGGTGGGGATGCAAACCCTGGTTCGGGTAGGGGGAGAAATAAAAGAGGTAAGATAAGCGGGAATGGGATTCAAACCCTGGTTCGGGTAGGGGGTAATGAAAGTATAGAGGGTGCCAGAGGTGGAGGCAGGACAAGACACACTAGCAGATTCAACAGACCTAACTATAAGCTTTATAAAAAAGGAAAGTTTTAAGCCTGGTCTTAAAAGTGGAAAGGGTGTCTGCTTCCCGGACATTTACTGGCAGCTTATTCCACAATAGAGGGGCCTGATAACTGAAGGCTCTGCCTCCCATTCTACTTTTAGAAACTCTGGGAACCTCAAGTAAACCTGCAGTTTGGGAACGAAGTGCTCTGTTAGGAAAATATCTTACAATGAGATCTTTAAGATATGATGGAGCTCGGTCATTAAGAGCTTTATATGTAAGGAGAAGAATCTTAAATTCTATTCTGAACTGGGAGCCAATGAAGAGAAGCTAAAACTGGAGAAATATGATCTCTCCTGTTAGTTCTCATCAAAACTCTGGCTGCAGCATTTTGGATCAGCTGAAGGCTTTTCAGAGAATATGTGGGACAGCCCAATAATAAAGAATTACAGTAGTCCAATCTTGAAGTAAAAAAATGCATGAATTAGTTTTTCTGCATCACTCTGAGACAAGATGTTCCTGATTTTAACAATATTACGAAGGTGAAAGAAGGCAGTCCTAGAAACCTGTTTTATATGCGAGTCAAATGATAAGTTCTGGTCAAAAATAACTCCAAGGTTCCTCACTGTAGAACTAGAAGCCAAGGAAATACCATCTAGAGTAACTATATAGCTAGACAATTTCTCCCTGAAGCGCTCAGGTCCAAAGATAACGACTTCAGTTTTGTCTGAATTTAGAAGCAGACAGTTCTGAGTCATCCAGGTCTTTATGTCTTTAAGACATGCTTGTAGTCTGACCAACCTATTGGGTTCATCTGGTTTTATAGATAAATACAGCTTAGTATCATCAGCATAGCAATGGAAATTTATGCCATGCTGTCTAATAATGTTACCTAATGGAAGCATGTATAAAGTGAAAAGAATCGGTCCAAGTACAGAACCCTGGGGAACTCCATGACTTACTCTGGTGTGTGAGGAAGATTCTTCATTTACAAGAACAAACTGAAATCTATCAGATAAATATGACTTAAACCAGCCTAATGCAGTTCCTTTAATCCCAATAACATGTTCAAGTCTGTGTAATAAGATACTGTGATCGACCGTATCAAATGCAGCACTGAGATCCAACAGGACAAGCACAGACACAAGTCCACTATCAGAGGCTAAGAGGAGATCATTGGTAACTTTCAGCAGTGCAGTTTCTGTGCTATGATGCACTCTGAATCCTGACTGAAACTCTTCAAACAGATTATTTCTGTGTAAGTGATCACAAAGCTGAGCTGCAACTATTTTTTCAAGAACTTTAGACATAAAAGGGAGATTGGATATAGGTCTATAATGAGCCAACACTTCTGAATCAAGAGTAGGTTTTTTAAGTAAAGGTTTAATTACAGCAACCTTAAAAGTCTGAGGTACATATCCTGTCAACAAAGACAGATTGATCAAATCCAATATGGAAGTGTCAATTAATGGGAAAACCTCCTTGAACAGTCTGGTTGGGATTGGGTCTAGAACACAAGTTGATGGTTTAGAAGAGACTATTGCTGTTGTTAGTTCAGAGAGATCAACTGGGCTGAAGCCGTCTAAATACAAATCAGGTTCTAAAGATACTTCTAAAGCTGCTGTACTTGATGATACATCACTGATAATAGTGGGAAGGACTCCATCAATCTTCTCTCTGATAGAAACAATTTTATTAATAAAGAAGCTCATGAAATCATCACTGCTGAGAGTTAAAGGAATAACTGGCTCAGCAGAGCTCGGACTCTTAGTCAGACTGGCTACAGTGCTGAAAAGAAACCTGGGATTGTTCTTATTCTCTTCTATCAGTGATGAATAATAAGCAGTTCTAGCTTTACGAAGGGCTTTCTTATACATTGTTAAACTATCTTTCCAGACTAACTGAGACTCTTCTAAATTAGAGGAACGCCACTGTCTCTCCAGCTTTCTTGCAGTCTGCTTTAAAGCACGCAGCTGTGAATTATACCAAGGAGCCAACCTCTTCTGACTGATTACCTTCTTTTTCAGAGGGGCAATATTGTCCAGTGCTGTACGCATTGAAACTATAGTGCTGTCAACAAGAGAGTCAAGTGCTGCTGGAGTAAAGTTTAGGTAGTCGTCCTCTGTCATATCTGCACATGGCAGTGAAGAAAAGGATGATGGAATTAATTCTTTAAATCTGGTTACAGCATCCTCTGATAGACACCTTCTATATGTAAATTTCTTCTCAGAAACTGTATAGTCAAGTAATGTAAACTCAAAGGTTAGCAAAAGTCATGTTCAGGGTGTGGTAGACGAGGTGTGTGAAGGAGTTGGTGCGTTGAGATTAGAATCCAGCCGCCATTGGCTTCAACTCCTTCGCATGTAAATGGATCGGTATCTGTGTATATCTCTCACCTCGTGTCTCTGCCCTCCACCTTTGTAAACAATCTCTTTGAATTTTGTTCCGTCTTATTATTTCCCGTTCCCTTTTCTTCAGTTTTTCTTCTAACTTTGATATGTCTTTTAAACTAAGGGATCCCCCTAGCGGGAAACCAAACTCATTCGTCCAAACATACATTTCTTTCTCATAACGTCAACAAGTGGCCCTCCCCGGAGGCCGTGCTCCCTCAACGGGGACCCTGCTTCCCACCCGAACTAGGAAGCGTCGTACGACTGATTATTCTCCAAGTAGTAAAAAAACTACATTTATTTAACTTTCCTCTGCTTCGTTTTTCTTAAAGTTTACAAGCAGCAAAAAACTACAAACAAACACATTCACCCTTCTGCTTCGTTTTTCTTAAGTTCACAATAGGGCTGAACAATTATGGAAAATAATCTAATTGCGATTTTTCGCACCAATATTGCGATTGCGATGCGATTATTTTTTAAGGTCTTTGTCTTCTGTATTATTAAACAAAGACAAGCAATACATCATACAGTATGGCTAAAACTATATTACATTAATTTTAAACTGTTCTTTCCTGGAAGACAGACCTCTGTTATGATGACATGAGGTGATGCATGAATTGACGACTGACATTTTTATTTAACAAAACAGTATATTTGAACATACACAATAGTATATTTTGAGCTTACAAACATCTGAGCATAAAGTGTTGACAAGGAACAAGGAAACACATGTCGTGAACCGAACTTCTACAGTAGTACAAATATGGTCTGTACTCACAAAACGATGCATTTAGAAGTTTGTACATAGTCCAGGAGATTATTATTATCAACACAAGCCTAATAGCTTCTCTGCTGCTAAAGCTGCGTCGACGTCACTTCCTTGATCTGGGAGCTTCAAAGTAAGATGAGGGTTGATCTACTACTGTAGACAACAAAGTATATGCTATATTCTACATGAATTTTTATGTTGTAGAGTTGTGAATTTATTTTATCAATGGAGAAATTGAGCAGCCTTGCTTTGTTGTCTACAGTAGTAGATCAACCCTCATCTTACTTTGAAGCTCCCAGCTCCCAGAAGTGACGTCGACGCAGCTTTAGCAGCAGAAAAGCTATCAGGCTTGTGTTGATAATAATAAACTCCTGGACTATGTACAAACTTCCAAATGCATCGTTTTGTGAGTACAGACCATATTTGTACTACTGTAGAAGTTTGGTGTCATGGCATGTGATTTTAGTGTGGTAATTTTGGAGATACTGCCAGGGTCCGTTAGCGCTTGTAGCCTACTAAGCTATTCGGGATAAGCCAACTCGGCTAAGCTAACTCGGCTGATGTTCGGCCAAGATCAGAAAAACTTCGGGTGGGCTACTTGGCTGGATGTCACGGTTCAAATGACCCGGTGAATCTACTCCGAACCATCACTTTAAAACCAAAATAGTCCCACACGACTGATGTGCAGTTCCTCTTTGAAACTAGCATCCCCGCAGGGTCTGGTTCTGTTGAGCCTGAGGCCATTGTGTAGGTTACAGCTTTGCTTGCGAGTCCTCTCCGGTAGACTGTTTCATAACTTTGCTCCCTGTGTCACGTGACCAGAGTGCAGCCTCTGTGGTTAGACAATCTCGTTTGATCATATCACGTTTTACTCGCGCATGTCACGTGAACAGAGTATAATCGCAGCCTTTTTTTTATATATAAATCGCAGCCTTTGCGATTAGAAAATTGCACTTGGTCATATCGCGATATTATCGCAAATGCAATATATCGTTCAGCCCTAGTTCACAAGCAGCAAAAAACTACATTAGACAAACATTTACAACATTTAACGTCCCTCTGCTTCGTTTTCTTAAGTTCACAAGCAGCAAAAAACTTTGCCACCTGCTAAGATCATGAGAAATGGAAATGCTAAAACCCAAATTTGAAATAATAATTTAGAAGTCAATATTTCAGTACTCACCAGATGGTTTTCGCTGAACTATATTCGTGGGATTTCAGCGGCAACGATTCAGGACAAATACACGGTTAGCCCTCTCGTCTTAAAAACTAAACAGACGTTCGGAGGCTGAAATATATAATCCAGGACAGCCAATCGCTTCCCGCGTCTTGCCTCGAACGATTGCGCGTGAGTCCTGCTGACAACGCCAAATTGTCGTGGAAATTTTGTCTTAACTCCCTATTAAGATTTTGCTTACCTTCCTATAACATCTGATGAGAAGTGAAATAGAGACTTTCAATGTTTCTGCCGGCCGGCCACGTGTTTATTTTCTTCTGCAAAAGAGGTCAGTCCTCACCAGTCAGCATTCATGGTGAGAAAAGACCCAGCACAAAGGAAATCAGAAGCATTTATACAAGAGGAGGGTTTGGTTCTTTCAGGTGACACCTGAAAGAACACACCGTGTGTATTCTCCAACTGTCTCCTTGCCACCACCCCCCCCCCCCCCCCGGGGGAAAGTCTCGCACTTTGGGGAGATGCAGAATCCGGAGACAATGGTCATTTAAATGATTATTGTCTATGTGTTAATCAAGAGACGAATGGTCTGCAGATATTGGATTTACAACAAGGTGTCATCTAAGAGACAAAAGGTTAGCAGACATCGAATTTACCATAACAGTATTGTCTCTTATAACCTGGACACGATTTGCCACAAACACACGTGCACCTTCCCATTCACAACTCTAAGATAAGAGCATGCACCATAAGCTATGCTACTCGCATCTGAAAAGTGGTGTAGTTCTGTTTGAACAATTTTCCCAAAACCTTGAGGATGATAACATCTTGGTATCAACAATGCTCTCACATCCTGAAGGCTGAACTTCCACCTTTTCCACTGTGCATACATGTCTTCAGGAAGAGGGTCATCCCACCCAATCCTTCTGCGACAGATCCTGTAAAATACACTTCCCATTCACAATGAATGGTGCCAGAAATCCCAACGGATCATACAAAGAACCAATTGTTGACAGAATACCACGGCGTGTATCAGGTTTCCTCTGTCCTGATTCTCCTGGACCTGTCTGCAGCATTTGACACAGTGAACCACGACATCCTTCTCTCTACCCTGGAGGGAATGGGGATTTCTGGCTCTGCACTCTCCATGTTCTCATCCTACCTGACAGATCGCTTCTACCAGGTCACACTGAGAGGGTCTGTGTCGAAGCCACGTAGGCTCACCACCGGGGTTCCCCAAGGTTCGGTCCTGGGTCCTCTTCTTTTCTCCCTCTACACATCATCTCTTGATTCTGTCATCCACTCCCATAACTTTTCCTACCACTGCTATGCAGATGACACCCAGCTGATTCTGTCTTTTCCCCCTTCTGACACCCAAGTGGAAGCACGTATTGCTGCGTGCCTGGCAGACATCTTGGGGTGGATGTCGATGCACCACCTTAAGCTCAACCTGGACAAGACTGAGCTGGTGTTTCTCCCGGGGAAGGGCTGCCCATTCAGAGACCTGGCCATCACCATGGATGCCTCTGTGGTGACATCAACCCGAACCGCGAGGAATCTGGGTGTGACCCTGGACGATGAACTGTCGTTCTCGCCAAACATCGCATCAGTGACCCGTTCCTGCCGATTCCTCCTCTACAACATCCGGAGGATTCGCCCCTTCCTCACCGACAAGGCAGCACAGGTGCTCATCCAGGCTCTTGTCATCTCCCGCCTGGACTACTGCAACTCCCTCCTTGCTGGCGCCCCGGCTTCTGCCATCAGACCTCTGGAGCTGGTTCAGAAAGCTGCTGCTCGTCTGGTGTTCAACCTCCCCAAGTTCTCCCACACCACTCCCCTTCTCCGCTCTCTACACTGGCTCCCTGTAGCTGCTCGCATCCAGTTTAAGACTCTGGTGCTGGCCTACAGGGCAGTGGGAGGAACAGCTCCTTCATACCTCCAGGCTATGGTCAAGCCCTACACCCCCGCCCGACCACTTCGCTCTGCGGCCACCAGGCGCCTGGCTGCCCCGTCACTCAGGGGTCCCTGCGCACGATCGACACGGTCACGGCTTTTCTCTGTTCTGGCACCCCGATGGTGGAACGATCTCCCGACTGATATCAGGACAGCTGAGTCGCTGCCCATCTTTCGCCGTAGGCTGAAAACCCACCTCTTCAAGAAAAACTTCCCTGATCCGCCCTCTTAGGACAGCACCTGCGCCGTCCTAGTTCCTTACGCACTTATTGTTTCCTCCACCACTGGCACCCTCTATATTTTCATTACCCCCTACCCGAACCAGGGTTTGCATCCCATTCCTGCTTTTTCTACCTCTTTTATTTCTTCCCCTACCCGAACCAGGGTTTGCATCCCCACCCCGCTGTGACTGGTGTGCAGTTGGTGAGAGGCTGGTTGGTTATCGCACTTACTCTAGCACTAGTTTTGCTCTTAGCTGTTTGGTAGTGGAAGGAAATGCACTTATGATTTCTTGTGACCTGAAGTTCTTTTGCCTACCGATGTTGAACGCACTTATTGTAAGTCGCTTTGGTTAAAAGCGTCTGCAAAATGACCGTAATGTAAATGTAATGTAATGTTTGTCTCTCAGATCTGTATGAAAACCCAGACTGTCACTTTCAATATGACACTGCATACCCAAAGTGTGTTCAATAGGTGTCAAATCAGGTTTATGGTCAGCAGAGATCACACTGGTGGCCCTCTCAGATGGTTCCACAAAACTTAAAACCTCATATCGATTAGAATTAAATTTGTGGAGTCTCAAACCACCTGCTTTGGACAGTTTCTGTGCTTCAGTTATCAATTTGGTAGCATCTTGAGTTGTAGGAACACTGATTTACCCGTCATCAACATAAAAATTGTTCTCCATAAATTCTGCTGCAACTGGAAATGTTGACCTCTGTTGCTGTGCCAAATATTTTAAACCAAAATTTGCGGAGGGTGCACCGAAAAGGTGCACCTTCATCTGATATTCTTTGGGTTCACTCTCCAAGTTTCCGTGCTCCCACCATAGGAACCTCAGATAACAACGATGCTTTGGTGTGACGTGAAACTGATGAAACATCCTTTCAATATCACAGACAACAGCAACTGTTTCCTTTCTAAAATGCAGAAGAATTCCAACTAAGTGTAGTGGGGAAAAGTGTCGAAGGGGGTTGGTGTAAATGTGTTCAACCCTCCTAATCCACTATACTCTAGGTAAGTGTCCAGAATAAACAGGACGACAGAGAGATGAGTCTATCAATAAATTACAATTTTTATTAGCAATGATTTTGGACACAGATAGGATAAAAATAGTATCGGAGCAATGTAGGCAGTAACTCCTCAGGCCGCCAATCCTAGATTTCAGTTTTATGCATTTAGGACCCAAAACACTAGTTAAAATATGGCACCAAATACACGTCTCACACTACACACAGATAAGGTGCTTAAAACAGTTGAAGTCACAGCAAAACAAAAGCGCCCCAAATGTACAATTGGTCTAAAATGGCAGTCTGAGGAATAAGTTGCTCAACATCAAATAAAAGAATGAATGATGCCCTCTAACGATACCAAGGTTTTAAAAACGAATAAACAAATAAAGAAAGAAAATAAAACAAAAGCCCGTCCTAACAGACTCCTTGTATGGGGAGAAAAAACAGCGACAGTCCCTTTATCAGTCTGAGGACGCCCGACGAGCCGCGTATCCCCGTCCGCCAATCAGCCGAAACTAATTGCATAAAAAACATATTACACTCAACATTCATTCCGTTTGTATAAACCCTCATGCATCAGTATATAATACTCACATATACACGCCTTGTGTTAGTGATCAGTGCCCCTGCGTTTGCGCTGCAAATCGTGGGACGCTGAGGAAATCAGAACGGTAAACAACATGACGCACAATGCCACACAATGTGCGCATGAACGGGGATTAATTATAAACTGCAATATCGAAAGCGCATGTACCTGTACAGCAACGGATTTGTCTATTCAGTGGCGACTGAGCACGGAAGCCAGGCGTCCCCTCACACTGGCTGAGTTCCCAATGACCCGGCAGAGGAAGAGAAAGAATCCTGCTACCGGCGCACCTAAATAGCCTCCCCAGGTGAGGAGGCAGCGCTGCCTGCTGGCGAGGACCCCGTTACATAAGGAATTAATCAAGCCAGGACCTGACAACAACATATCATTTAAAGAAACCCCACGAAATTTAGCTGAGCAATCAAAAACCACTCTTAATTTATAGGGTTTCTTCGGATGATACACCCCATGATGAGGTAGGTACCATATGCAACCATCATTAGTCTCTGTATTAGACGCCAATTCAGCATTACCATCATCAATGATAGACTCCATAAAGGCCCTATAATGACTGTAAAACTGACAGTTTGATTTGAACTTCCTATTCAAATGTTCTAAACGAACAGTAACTAACCTTGTATTATTTGGCATCACAGGAAAGCATGATGCTTTAAAAGGTAACGGCATTTCCAAATGTCCATCATCCCCTTGCTTAATGTTCTCACTCATGAGTTGTATAAAATGAACATCCTCTTGAGAAACATACTTCCCTTCCAGACTTCTTTCATTGAAATCCAATTTCAAATTTTTCAAAACATCAGAAGTTAATGGAGTTGGCATTTCCTTCACTGTCACTCTGTGTACAAATCTTTGATTGCCTTGCCGGTCCAAATGTGGATTAGCTGTCCCTATAATACTCCAACCAAGAGCAGTTTTCTGTGCAAAAGGTTAATTTTCCCCACCCACAACAACATCCAATGGAGCCAAAGCAACAGGACAATCAAACCCAATAAGCAGACCAACGTCACAGTCTTGCAAATCAGGCATTTCAGTGGCTAAATGTTTAAGATGAGGCCATTGTAATGCTGTAGTTTTACTTGGGATGCAAGCTGTATCAACAGGAATAAAATCACGTGTATAAGCTTGCCGTAAAGGTATAGAACTATCAGAAAAAAAAAACTCAGAACTTGTAAGCCACACACACTTTGACTTGAAACAGGTGTATCAACAGAAACCATAGTGCTAAGCTTTAACTTTACGGGTTTGGTGACAACAGCTAAATCACTCACAAGATCTTTCAGAACAAAGGAAGAGTCACTTTGTGTATCAAGCATTGCGTAAGTAAGGACTTCCTTACCAGGATCTTTCACAGAAGACAAATAGACTGGAACAATACTTGAGGTGGAAGAAATGTTTCGAGTGAGTGCATGAGACGAAACTCTGTGGGAAACCTGCAAAGATTCTTCCCCCTCAGAAGTAGAACACTGCTGACAAACATCCCTGGTTCTTTCTTGTTCCTTGTGCAAACAAGTTGGATGGCGCAATCCACACACACTCCACAGATATGCCGTGTTTTACAATTTTTCCATACATGGCCCTTTCGTAAACATCCAAAACAAAGTTGGTTCTGAAGTATAAATGATCTTTTTTCCTTCATTGGTCTTACTGCAAACCCAGAGCATTTAGCAACACTGTGTGAAGTTTCCTTACAAAACAAACAGTTCAGCTTTGATTTCAAATCATGAGTATTTCCCAGTTTCTTATCTGTACTGACATTAAGAGCTTTTGCTCTTCTGGACAGGACATCTGAACATTTTGACTTTAACGAAAATTGAGAAGTAATGGGATTGCACGCTATGCGTGCTTCCTTTTGCATGAATCTGGAAAAACATTCAAATGATGGATATTCCCCACATGCATCAAGTACCTCAACCACCACTCTACTCCATTTGCGCACAATCCAATCTGGTAACTTCTTCTTGCGATTTTGTTCACAGTCATTTAAAATGGACAGTCCCTTTACTTGCGGCATAGCCTCTTCACAACTTTTCAAAAAATCTGCAAAATCTCGAAGGGACAAGGAATCATTTGATGCAACCTTTGGCCATAACATTAGTTTATCTCTAAATGCTTTCTGTATTACAAATGGATTTCCGTATCTCTCCTTTAGAACCGACCATACACCTTCACATGCACTCCCAGAGCTTCTGTAAAAGAACCCTTCCACAGCCTTTTGCGCTTCCCCTGCCAGATAACTTTTCAAATACAGCATTTTTTCCCCAACAGAAATAGGTTTTGAATCAACTAAAGTTGTGAATGATATTTTAAAGTCTACAAACTTTAGAGGATCACCTGAAAACATAACAGGTTCAGGAACTGGAAGACGACTCAAACTTAATGAGCTCACTACAGCTTCAGTCAAGTTCACTGCAGAGTTCTCAGGGCGTACTTGAGGTGGTAATTGTGGCACAGCCTTTGCCTCTGACCTCCTTAAAGATTTTAAATTGTGCACTGGTTTAACATTGACATTTAAATCAAGATTCTCAGGTTCAACTTCACCACTTTCAAGTCGGCTATAAACATCAACTCGTGCAGCAGCCATTTTAACTTCCATATCTGTCTCCATTACCTTTATCTTGCTCTTTTCCTCATCAAGCTTTTGAAGCACTTCGGCTTCCTTCTGCTTCATTTCTGCCATAATTTGGGATTCATGAAGCTTCCATTCACATTCTAGCTTGCTGAGTTTGGCATGTTGAGCTTCTATCTCCAACATGGATTGAACTTGAACTCTTTTGGCTGCAAGATCAGCTTCAGCCGTTATCCGCCCTTGCGAAACTTTGGAGCTGGTAACCGATGAACCTTTAGAACTCTCCGTAGAGGTTTCCCCAAAAATAGATTGATAATCATCTCTATTTAAGGCAACTCGTATCCTTTCCTTTAACCCTCCTGTTACCCTCGTTTTTTCAGACATCTATTATCCTTGGGGTCAATTTGACCCCAGCGATTTTAATCTATAAAAAAAGGACTGTAATTCAGAAATGTTCCCAACTTTTTGTGTCTGGCCCTTCAGGTTTATTTGTTGTTAGCATAAAAAAGCCCTTCAAGTGTTCCTGCCCCCCTCACACACACCACATTTGTCCAAAACACCTAATGAATGACTAGACGAAAATGTGAAAATACCCATAAAATCTCATTGGCTGATTTAAAACTGGAAAGAAAGACATTTATTTTACTTCAATACCTTCTTATTATCTCTCACTACATATTTCTGTAATTTTTAACATGAAAATTGTCGCAAGTTATATTATGGCCACGCAGGCCTTCAGCCATGTCCAGGACCACCCTCATCCCCTGGTTCTTCTCTGGTGCTTCACCAGGTGCCTTGCCAGTGTACACCTACATATTCCAGACATAGCTTGACTGGGCATCACATGCTGCCCAAATTTTTATGCCATATATAGCCATTTTGATTACATTAGCAGCGATTCGTCTCCCGTGCTGTTCAAGTGGGGAGACGGACCATGATATCTTGCCATTTTTTGACTGCAACCTGTCTGCTGGAGCGTCTGACACTACAGGGGGATCAACATGAAGGCTTTCATTCTCCTCTCCCTCATCTGATGATAAGTCATGGTTAGGATTCTCCTCAACATTATCCTCTGTTTCAGAAGCATCTTCATTCTCCCCTATGTCACTGTCACGATCAAAAAGCTGGGATAAAACCTCAGTAGTAGAAAATCTTTCCTTCCAAGTCATCTGTTCTTCTGGCTAACAGATATCACAGAAGGAAATTGTGTGAAATGCTGGTCAGGTCTTTTTATATTTTATGCTGCAGAGTAAGAGGCTCCTCCCACTCAAGCGCGGGAAAGATCAAATATCAAAGTTCTCGTGGGAATCGTTTTTGTTTGACAAATGTTTGTGTCATTAGAACTATAAGTGTTAGGGCCCTAAACATAAACAAGCCCTCTGAAGTATGTACAAGTGTGACCTTCATGTGAACTGAGACCAATAAAGCA
This sequence comes from Odontesthes bonariensis, assembly GCF_027942865.1. Taxonomy (NCBI): domain Eukaryota; kingdom Metazoa; phylum Chordata; class Actinopteri; order Atheriniformes; family Atherinopsidae; genus Odontesthes; species Odontesthes bonariensis. The sequence goes on along the minus strand of NC_134522.1, from coordinate 33,489,955 downwards.
TCAGTGTAAGTGAATTTACAGTAATTCTACATTTTCTTGTATGTTTTATGCAGCTAAATCGCTTTGGGGTCAAATTGACCCCAAGGAACACAGATGTATACAAGATGTGTACAGGACATCAAGAAAGTGTTATGATGAAAAATGTCAGTTTACCATGTTCCCCCCACTTAATTAGGAAAAGTCATCAAGTATGAAGCAAAAAGAAATTGCACTTTGTGAATTGTGAGTGGTCAAACATTGAAAGGGGTCAAATAGACCCCAAGGATAACAGGAGGGTTAACTTCTTGATTAAATTTCTCAATGCCGCTTTCCAAACGCTTGCACACAAGATCAGATATCTCATTTGTCAATATAGTACATGCATCTAGTTTTTGCACAATAGCTGAAGTATTTAAAGAATTACGTTGCAGAGGCTCATAATTTTCTTTTACTTTGTCGAGGCTATGTTGGACCTCCTGATTTATCTTATCCAAATCTTCTGGTACACAGAAACCCTTTAATTTCTTCCTGGCTTCTCTAGCAATTTTTTTCCAGGACTCATATGACTTAAGAAATACCTTTATCGGTTTCTCAAACTCTACTTCTTGGTATTGCCTTCCCTTTTCTGTAAGCTTTCTTGTGCGAGTACCTGAAACTATTTCTGGTTCTTTTTTAGAATCTTCAGTGCACACATCTTCAGTGGAAAAGTCTTCTTCACATGGCAGAGACATCTTTCATCAAATACAGTGACTTAAATTCTCAGTGAAATTAAACCCACATCCAAACAACACAAACGTTTAGTTAAAAGGTTCCAATTTACACCAAATGCATTTTATTTATGCTAAGTGTAATCAAATGAACTTCAATCCAGTTGCTTTCCTAAATTTAAAATCAGCATCCAGATGACAACCTAATGTCCACTTAATTTCCGCGTTGTTTAATCAGTTCTTCTTCTCCTCACCGAAACCTTCACTGAGTCCAAGCTCCAATCCATCATGGAAACATGGTGGTTCTCATGGTGGCGTGGACTCCGACGGCATCAAACTTGGCTGATGTCCGATCCATACCATCTCTTTTCCAAACGGCAGCTGACACAGACGCGTCGAGTTTTCACTGTAGCAGTCCCCCCGGTTCTCGTAAGAAAAACATTCAGCAGTGCCTCGACAGGTGTTTTGCGCTTTTTATTTTTCGCTTCATTTCAGTTCAACACCACCATGAAAACTAAATCAGACAAGAAAAAATAAACATATATACAAACATTAATACAAAAACAAAGTTTAACATACAAAATAAAATAAATAAACGTACCTCGCTGCTTTTACTGGGGACAATACCAGTTCTTTCTTTGAAAGGCAATTGTTCCCAGCCATTCTCTCATTGAGCTAATTACTACCAGCTTTATAGGCCAGGCCTTCCTGGCTACGGCAACTCATGAGGTACAAACAAAAAAAATGTTTACTGCCCGTTACACCTTCCTTTTTAGAGGGGCAACCTTGTACAGTGCTGTACGCATTGAAACTATAGTGCTGTCAACAAGAGAGTCAAGTGCTGCTGGAGTAAAGTTTAGGTAGTCGTCCTCTGTCATAACTGCACATGGCAGTGAAGAAAAGGATGATGGAATTAATTCTTCAAATCTGGTTACTGCATCCTCTGATAGACACCTTCTATATGTAAATTTCTTATCAGAAACTGTATAGTCAAATAATGTAAACTCAAAGGTTATCAAAAAATGGTCAGATAAGACAGGGTTATGAGGGAACACTGTTAACTGTTCACTCTCAATGCCATAAGTCAGCACAAGATCAAGGGGGTGATTAAGGCAGTGAGTCGGTCTGTGAACACTCTGAGAAAATCCAATAAAGTCTAATATAGAATTAAAGTTCATATTCAGGCTGTCATTTTCAACATCTACATGAATATTAAAGTCACCCACTACAATGACTTTATCTGTACTCAGCACTAACTGGGATAAAAACTCTGAGAATTCAGACAGAAACTCAGAATAAGGGCCAGGTGGACGATACACAACAACAAACTGTGATTTCCACTTTGCGTGGGAAAAACTGAGAATCACAGATTCAAAAGAGCTCAAACTAATCTTGGGTCTGGGACTGATTAGTAACCCTGATCTGAAAATAGCTGCCACTCCTCCTCCTCTGCCTGTGGTTCGAGGAACGTGAACATTTAAACAGTCAGAGGGAGTTGCTTCATTAATGCTAACATGATCCTCCTGCTGCAGCCAGGTTTCTGTAAAATAGCGCTCTGATAGGATCTTAGCAACCGTAGACGCTTTTTGGTCTTTGGCTGGAAATGTTTGAGCATACCTTGTAAACTGATCGGTCACAACAAGGATGTTAGCATAACCTTGAGAATCAGGCTCCAAGCCAAGGAAATCAATACACACCAGATCCAGCGGACCTTTGCTGGTAATTTGATTCAAAGGCGAAGCTTTCTGTGGCAGTGCTTTGCGCGTAATGCATTGTCCACAAGTCTTGACATACTGCTCAACCTCTGCTCCCATTTTTGGCCAGTAAAACCTGTTTCGAATGAGCTCCACTGTTTTTTCTATTCCTAGGTGGCCTGACTCATCATGGACAGATCTGAACACCATAGGAATATACACTTTTGGTAAGACAAGCTGATGAATTTCTGGCCCGTTTGCTCTTTCCACTTTTCGGTAGAGCAGACCATCTAGGATCACTAGCTTGTTTGCTTCTCGTTGCAACAAAGCAGATCCAATGCTGGGACTACTCTCAGTGAAAGAGGCCTGTTTTCCAACCAACAACTGCTTAACTGGTGCAATCACTGAATCTTGATTTTGGGCTTTGATAAGGTCTGATCTACTAAGTTGAGCCAGACACCCAAGATCAAGGCGCGTAGGAAAAACAAAACACTCTGGAATGGCTTCCGGAGAAACACCCAAAAACTCAGCACAGCTGGGGACTGTTTCAGCAGATCTCTCACAAGAAATCTGTTTACAAAGGTCCTTCACATTTTCAGGAGACATGCTTTGCCATTCAGTCTCATTGTCAGTAATGAGGTTGCGAGACTGGTTCCAGGTCGATACTTGAGAGTGAAGTTGTGGGTGGATAGGGCAGCAAGCCAGCGGTGACCAGTCGCATTAAGTTTGGCAGTGGTGAGGATATATGTAAGCGGATTGTTATCAGTCATCACCACAAACTGAGCACCATAAAGATAATCATGAAATTTATCCACGACTGCCCACTTCAACGCCAGGAATTCCAGTTGGTGCACTGGGTAGTTTTTCTCAGATGAACTGAGCTTTCTGCTTGCAAATGCCACCAGTCTTAACCCTTCTGGGTGCTCTTCATTAAGCACGGCCCCCAAACCATGAAAACTAGCATCTGCATGTAACACATATGGTTTAGAAAGGTCAGCAAATGCCAAAACAGGTGCCTGTGTGAGACAACGCAAAATTTGCTGGAAAGCATCAGTGCATGACTCATCCCAACGCTCACCAAAAGGTTCGTTGACTCTGTGATAAACCTTTCCTGTTGGCTTGGTGGATTTCAACTTTTTCTGGGTTGGAGGATAACCCTTGCACAATTCCGTGAGAGGTCGGACAATAATAGAATAATTCTTTATGAAACGCCGATAATACCCACAGAAACCCAGAAAGGACTGCAATGACTGGAGATCAGTGGGTTGCTTCCACCTGGCCACTGCTTCAATCTTGGCTGGGTCTGTGGCTAAACCTTTCTCAGACACGACATGTCCGACATAAGTTACCTGCGGACGACAAAACTGACACGCTAAAGACAGCTTAAGGCCAGTCTCTTCCAGTCTGTCCAGGATCTTAAGGAGCCTTTGTTCATGTTCCTCAAGACTTTTCCCAAAAACAATCAGATCGTCAAGGTAAACTATGACCTCCAACATATGCATGTCTCCAACCGCCCTTTCCATGAGTCTCTGAAATGTAGAGGGGGCACCAGTGATCCCTTGTGGCATTCTCTCGAACTGAAAAAACCCAAGAGGGCAAATGAAAGCAGTTTTCTCCTTGTCCTCTTCTGCCATTGGGATTTGGTAATACCCACTTCGCAAGTCTAACACAGAAAACCACTTGCTCCCAGACAAGCAGTCCAAAGCATCATCAATGCGTGGCACTGTGTATTGATCTGGGATTGTTCGGCGATTCAGTGTTCTGTAATCCACACACATGCGCAGCTGTCCATTTTTCTTTCGCGCCAAGACAATGGGTGACGCATATGGACTCCTCGATTACTTTATTATCCCTGCAGCCAAAAGCCCCTGAAGATGACGGCGGAGGTCATCCAGGTCAGCAGGTGCTAAACGCCGAGACCGTTCCCAGTAAGGGGTATTGTCATTCCGCCTAATAGTGTGCTCTACTCCTGAGGCTAGTCCCACATCCCACTCATCAGTTGAAAACACATTGGAATGTGCAGAAAGTTTCTGTCTCAAACTCTCTTTCCATTCATTGGGTATGGGGGAGTCACCAAAATCAAACAATGAAGGGTCAATTTTGGGAGCAGTTTTTGTCTTTGGATTTGGAACTTCGGTCACCGTGTCAGCTACATGAATCTGAGCAATCACTGTACCATTTGGAATGGCAGTGTCTTTTAATGATTCATTTCTCAGAAGAACCAGGAATTTGTCTTTATCCAGCCTGTTAGAAAATAACACTGTTGGCTGCACAAACACGTTTGGCGGAATAGCATGGGAATTAGCCCGTTCAGTTATTAGAATGCTGTCACCCACCTTTATCTGCTCTGTGACTTTACAAACAGCTACCCGCTCTGTTGCAGCTAGAATGACCAAAGGCCCCGGACCAGACCACTTAACGTCAGCAACTGCACTATCAATAGCCTTAGTCTTCATAGACTCTGTGGAGACAAGACCCTGGTGCTTTTGTTCTGAAATACTAACTTTCAGAGAGCAGACACGCTCGGGGCTGGCAGTTTCTCTACTTCTACACATCTGTCCTACCTTAGGTACATTGGTCCCTATCAAAATAGGGATGGCATCTGAGCAACGAGGGTCTGGGCACACCAAGGCAAGAACAGGAATAGATTTGGCCCTCTTGTCTGTCTTATTTGGAAGTTCCAACTCAATTTGGATGTAGCCCCTGTAGGGATAGCTACCCTCTGACTCACTTAGACCCCAAATGGCTAATCCAGAAACTGGTTGCAGGGGTATGTGTGAAAGGTGATCAGTATACCAACTGTCAAACACTATTGTCACCTGTGAACCACTATCCAGGAGTGCAGTACAAGGTCTGCCATCCACTTTCACAAAGGCAGTAGATGGTGGCCCTACCAGTCCTTCTGGCAGTTCATTAGTATGCACCCTCACAGTACTTCTGTTGACCCCAGCATGGGTGGTGCCCTCAGAGCTGGTTTTGTAACCTCTCTGGTTTATTTTCCATTTCCACTTAGCATTGAGTAACCTCTGTATTACTTTGGGGTAATTTTCTGCACCCGTACACTTAGAGGAAATATGCCCTTCTTCTCCACAACGGTAACAAAAAAAAGTCACTGGGCTCTCTCTGTGGAGTGCCCCTTGGTTGTGAATACGTCGAGCGAGTCTCTGTGTTTAATTGAGTTCCTTCAGGTACAGCAGCCTTGACAGACATCACTGACACCTGTTTTCTAAGTCTAACCACTTCTTTCTTTAAAGCGTTGATACTTTTTTCTTCTCCAGTGTTTCCTATCTCAACACTAGCAGTCGGTGAAACGTGAGTGGACGTCTCTTTGTGCCACAGACAAAGTAGTAAGCTCATCAACTTGTAACCTCAATTTGTCAAGCTCAGCACTGAGATCAGTCATCTCTTTCCCCACCGATACGGTAGAGCTTCTGACATGCACCGATTTACCAGGATTCAACCTACGGCGGGAAGCCTCATGCTCCTCCTCACTGCGTATTTCACTTAACAGCTGCAGAAAGGTAGGAGGATTATCTTTTCGCTCTTTCAGCCTAAGGCTTAAAATCATCAGGTCAGATTTAGTGGCCCCTTTGATGATCTGATCAAGACGCGCTTTATCCTTAGAGCTGGGTTGCAGACCCCCTTTCCGAACTACTTTGTTCAGAAACCGCTCCACCCTTCTAAGGAATTCTGAAAGCTTCTCACCAGATTGTTGACACAGCCCTCTGAAGGTAAAGTAGAGCTCTTCCCCGGTTTCGGGTGTGCCAAATGTGTTCTCAATGATATCCAAATAATCTTTCGGTGTGGCATCTGGATTGTTATATCGTACTGCCTGTAGTATCTCTAATGCAGGACCCTTCACACTTTCCACTATTCTAATCTTCTTTTCTCTGTCAGGTCGTTCATACTCCTCTATCATTAGGCTTGCTTGTTCTAACCAGTTGTCTAGTTGTTCCTCCCCAGGTGGCGTTGGAACCACCCCTGAGAAGGTTCGCAATCTCCTACACATACTCTGGTCAGTGGCAGGTCGGGCTGTTAACTGTAGCCCCTTTCACACTGTGACCCGCTATCTTAGCGGGTCCAAATTGCACCTTCGACCCGCGTCGAGCAATGTGAACGCTTGGCGTGTCAGGGTGACCCGTGTCGCCTGAAGCCGAGTTCAGGGGGAGTTGCCTAGTGGCAGAGCGTCACACGAAACACATAAAATGCTGGGCGTGTACAATGACGTAGGCACAAGCCATGCGTCAGAGGTAGGGTTAAATACACCTGTCTGCATCAAATTTTTCAAACAAACGATGGCGGGACACCTTGAGAACTCATTTTTGCAATGCAGTTCATGGAGATGTTACTTTACGGTGCGTCTTGCTGCGTGGGAAACCGCGCTCTCCCATCTTTCTCGCCAGCCCTTCCAGCAGAGGTCCATCTTTCACCGTCCCCGAAATGTGGCGGAAAATAACGTCCTCTGCTCGGGGGCTGAGGAGCTCGCGGACCTCCTTGTCTCACCAGTTGGCCATATTAAAAAATGTCTCCAACTTGATGTAGGCTAAAACAGAGTAAAACTTTTCCTCACCTGTCGCTGTTGTTCTGAATCAGTTGTCCATTCTGTCTTTTAAACTCCTCACGTCATGCCCACGTCCGACCCGCGTCGATTGTGTTCACATCAAACTCGGCTCGGCAAAAAGACTAGGGTCCAACGCGGGTCGAAAGGCGAGTCGAGTTGACGCGGCAGCCCGGGTCGGCAGTGTGAACACAACAGCGGACACGCTAAATTTGCGAATTAAACGCGGGTTATTCGGCAGTGTGAAAGGGGCTAGAAACACCTCTCCTACTGCTCTAATGATAGCTTCCGGTGTGGATGCTTGTGAAAAAGAGGAATGGCTGAGATATGGTGGTTGCCTCTGTGTCTCACCTGTATCAGTGCTCTCATGCTCCCTCTCAGAAGACCCAAATATCCTCCACGGTGAATCACTGCCTTCTGGTAGTACATCCAATGGAATAGCCTTAGCATTTACTGCTTCTCTGCACTCACATAGTACAGTCAGACTTTCAGTTTGAGGATCATAGATCCTACCCCTTACCTTAACACGACCAAAGGCTTTAACAGTCTGCAGGGTTTCTTCTATGACATTAACCTCCGTGTCCTCAGGAACATCTTTTACCAAAATGGCATGTAAGGGGTTAATACCTTCTCCTTTACACCATTGCCACAACTGAGCCATTGTGCTTTTTAGTTCAGAGATTTTCTTACCCTTAACTAACAGCTCTACTGAACATTAAGTTACAGATAATATTCTTAACAAACTAAATGCTGTATGAGAAAAAAAAAAAGAAACACACACAAATAGACTTCAGGTTTAGCTCAACTTAACCTAGCTATTGCCCCTCCTAACAGATTGTCTGGGTCAAAGAATATAACCTTAACTCAAGTTATCCCAGCGGTGCCTCCATTTATGTAGCACCCCACCACTCTATAACCTGTCTGCCCAACTTATAAAGACCTATGGGGTGGTTTGGGTTCTTCTGGTAACAGGTAGATACAATAATATTTACCTTTACAACCAAACTATATTCAAAATAAATGACTCCAGACAACTGCTTTGAAAATAATAAGAATACTTAGTTTTAATAAACAAAAAGTTAACCCTTCCCAGTAAGAACAAATTCCCTTTTTACCTTAAACACTTTAAGTGTCAAAACCAATAAAACACTTCTTTTCTGCCAAAATTAATAAAGAAAAGAAACCTTATACACTTACTATATGAACTTTTACCATGTACAGTATATCAACAGCAGTACGTTATTCATGGGCCCCACTCACACACGCATTCACTCACTCACTCAGCGTTACCACGTGGCTGAAAGCGTTGCAGGCCTGTTCGTTCTCCGCAGTGCGTTGCAACAAATCCCGGTTGCTCCAAACCGAAACAATTCACTGCGCTGCAACTGAATACTTCCCGGCTGGTTATTCCTCGTTGGCTAACAGGAACACAGCTGTGCAGAAGGTCTTTAGGCGTCATCCTCACCCACATGTAGAAGATGGCCAGGCAGCTACGGTTGCTAACCGTCTCGTTGAAGCACCTTCTGTCCTTCACTCAGGGGCGTAACCACCATAGACATTGAGGGGGACAGGTCCCCCCCAATGTTGGGAAAGTACCAATCTGTCCCCCCCAATATTTACTTTATTTATTTTTTTTTTTAAATATTTTTTGGGCTTTTTATGCCTTTATTGCAGAGGTCACCAACTGGCGGACCGCGGTCCGGGTCCGGACCGCAAAGCCGTCCCATACGGACCCGGACCTAACCGGCCAAAAACAGAAGGTTATGATAAAACCTGACGGCGCGCTTCCATTTTAACTGGCGCAGCTTTTGCAGTCTTTACGGTAGCAGTTTAGCTGCTGTGAAAAAACCTAACGGAGCGCTTCCATTTTAACCGGCGCAGCTTTTGCAGTCTTTACGGTAGCAGTTTAACTGCTGTGATAAAACCTGACGGCGCGCTTCCATTTTAACCGGCGCAGCTTTTGGAGTCTTTACGGTAGCAGTTTAGCTGGTGTGGAAACGCACAGACCAATCCCACGTGATACTACTCAGCCAATCAAGTCTGTGTATTACAGGCGGTAAACATTGCGAACCTACAGTGCAGACAAAAAGGAGATTGAGTGAAGTTACACATGAAAAGACGATAGATAGCATACAGTTAGAGAAAACAAAGGGAGATATACAGACGACTGACTTGAAGAAAGTTGAGAAACAGGAGTGAGACGGAGAAAGGGAGAGAAACAGGAGTGAGACGGACAAAGGGAGAGAAACAGGAGTGAGACGGACAAAGGGAGAGAAACAGGAGTGAGACGGAGAAAGGGAGAGAAACGGACGACGGAGCCGGAGAAAGGTAGAGAAAATTAAGTAACAAATGGTGCTCTCCAAAGAAAGAAAGGTGGACAGCGAAAATAGAGCATTTAATCCGGAATGGACAGACTCGTTTCTGTTCATACTTCCCACTGGGAGCATTAAAACTTTGTGTCTCATATGTTCAGAGAGTGGCACTTATAAAAAGTGCCAATGTGAAACGCCATTATGAGACAAAACACAAAGGTTTTGAACAAACATACCCACTCAAATCTGAAGTGAGATCACAGAAAATAAGTGGTCTCAGAGCCCAATATGACCAGTCCAGAAAGCGTTCTGTGAAGACCTGTTAGGTGTCACTCCCCTTCAGACCAGTACAAGAGGAGAAGACATCTACCTGGCCATAAAGGAGATGTTAACAAAGAGAGGAATAGAGCCAAAAAAAGTGGTTTCAATAACCACAGATGGAGCCCCTGCTATGATCGAGAACATTATACTTATCTGCAGTCATACATACATGTTCAGTTCTATGTTACGGGACAATAAATATTGTCAAAAGGTTTTTGAATTGTACTGAATTCATTTGATTTAACCGTCAGGTTTTGATTACATGCAGATGTTGATACAACTACTTGGCTACTTAAATATATATCACACTAAACTTAAATATATATCACACTAAATAGTTAGACATTATGATCTTCCGGACCTTTGCTTCAAGAAATTCTCTAACTGGACCTCTTTAAATTTTAGTTGAATACCCCTGCTTTATTGTATAGGACAGTGGAGAGAGACAGGAAGCAGGGGGCTGAGAGAGAGGGGGAATAACACGCAGCAAAGGGCCGTCCGATGCAGGATTCGAACCGGGGCCAGCTGCAGCGAGGACTATAGCCTCTGTACATGGGGCGTCTGCTGTACGCCACAGACCGCCCCCCCTCCAATATTCTGTCTAGTATGTGACATATAAAAGTCCTCCTTCTTTCCTAGATCAGTCCCTTGCTGTTCCAGATTTACTTTCAATGTGGGAAACGAGAACGAATCAACCAAACAATCAAGGGAAAAAACATTGCGAGCCACTCCCCCGTTGTGAACTTGGTTTAGCCCAGAATGTCAAGTTGCGGATTCGTTTGAACGGTTGTCACTCCAAGCACCACAGTTTTGAGGACCAAACAAAACAGATAATGAATTAAAATACTGCTGCTACTACTAATACTACTACTACAAATAACAACAACAATAACAAGGTTTTTTTTCTTATTTACATGTATTTCTGTGGAAGAGACAGTAAGCTACTGCTTAAAACACAAATTGGGAATTGTGTGGTGTATCGTCAGATCCTGGAAGAGCATGTGATATTGTGCAAACGAGCTTTGAATTGTAACTTGTTAATTGGTCATTATACTGCATTTCTTAAAAACTATATTCTATACAACCACATCTTTATCAATACACCTATATGAAAATTGTACAACATTTTCAATATAAATATTTTCGGAAGGGCTCACATTTGGACCAAGGGCTGAAATCTACTGTTCTATACAGTATATATTTCATGGGTTTAGGATTTGTACAGGTCACCCTAAAATGCACTAGAATGCAGGAAATGGCATCTAAGAAATAAAAAATCTTCTGGGGGAGGACCCCCAGACCCCCCGCTGGAATATGGTCTACAGTTCTAATTTCGACCCCCCCAATATCTACACTATGGTTTCGCCCTTGCCTTCACTGACGTCCGCAAACTCCGGCTCACCTTCATGCGCTGAATGGTGTGACTGACTTAACTTCACAGCTCACTTTACTTGGTTATTTCAGTTGTCTTCAACCTCTCGTTGCTGACTCAACCGATTCTCTTTTTCTTCCCCGTCTCCTTCTCCTCGTGCTCCTTCTCTCTCTTCTCCTCCTCCTTCTCTCATGTCCAACCAATTAGTACAGGTGATACTCGATGACCAAACTTTGAAACAATTAAAACCGAGTTAACAGAGAATGGAGTTTAAGGGTGTACTGTGCATTTCTCACCCAGCTACTAGGAATGATCCACAAGATTGTACGTTCAGTCCACTCAATGGGTACACACAAAGCTCACATACATACATACATACATCTTCTTACATATTTCTTACACAAGATCACAACTTAACTTACTTAACTCTGTGTTAATAAACAAACTTTTCATTCCCCCTTAATTTCCATCTCTTCTTTGCAAAAAATGAATATATTGTATTTCTTTTAGATAATTCAACTAATTACCTTGTTACCAGGGTTACAATAGGATTCTATGTTGCCCGCTCTGGCCCCTGGAATGCATTTGACTATGGCCGCTGGTGTCTCTAATGCCACGTTTCTGACTATGGAGCTGCCAATTACCAGGGTTTTGTCCTCAGCGGGTGTGTCGCTGAGTGGGGAAAATCTGTTAGAAGCGTGGACAGGTCGATGGTGAACAATGGGCTTAACTTTAGAGCTATGCCTCTTCCTGACAGTCACCCAGCCACGTTGTAATCCTGGCTGCTCAGGTTCTGCTAGGGGGAGGCTAATTGAGCTAGCTATGCTAGGTGGCTCCACACTGGCTAAAAGGACCTGGCTCGCTATCAGTTGATTTTCAACAGTGCAGAGCCGAGCTTCCAATTCAGATAACCTCGCCTCCAAAACTACAAAAAGACTACATTTGTTACATGTACCATTATCGCTAAAGGAGGCAAAGGAGTAACTAAACATCTGACACACGGAGCAGGTGACAGCAGGAGATAGAGGGAGAGAACTGGTAGCCATGCTACGCTAGAGAACCAGACACACCGCTAAAAAGTGAGAATAAAGATTAAAGATCTGTAGGAGTGTGTTAGAACAGAACGGTAAGCTGTAGAGTTTAACTATGCAAAATTGTGTAAGTTATGGATAGAAATAAAGTGATTATCAGTAGTCCAAGCGGAGCAAGAAATTCCACAGTGCACAAGCAAGGTAACAGGAAGTGATGCAATACGTCTTACCGCAAAGCGTCACAGCGTCACGATCCGTCAACGGTATGTAGGAACTGGATATGTAGAGAAAGGAGTGAATGTGAAGATTGAAGGAGGTGCAAATAAAGGAGAAACCTGCACATTAACAATTGAAGGACTCAGCCTGAACAGCAGTGCAGTTTACTTCTGTGCTGCCAGTTACCACAGTGTAACATATCACTGCTGCTCAATACAAAAACCTCCTGATCCCACATTTCTCTTTTCTCATCTCTCTTATAGCCTCAGCTCCTTGCACCTGCATTCTAACCAAGGTTGGTCTCCTCTGATTATACTCAGAGATTAAAATGGGAGGTTCTTACTGTAGTGGTTCCCAAACTGGGGGGCGCAGAGCAATTGCGCTGGTGGAATGCAGAAATGAATCAATCAATAAATGACACTGCTAGCATAACATTGACAAGTTTTTGATGGGGCTCCCACGTAAATGCAAAGCAGAGGATGAAGCATTGCCAAATGTGCTTCCAAAGCAATTTCCTTCCTTGGCAAAGAAAAGAAGATGTGACGACTCGTATCTTGCTTTCAGCTTCAGCTGTACAACGGTGGGTGATAAGGAGACACCGCAGTGTGTTGTCTGTCTTAAAGCGCTAAAGACAAACCACAAAGCAGTTGTTGTGTTGTCCTGTGGTTTGAGGTCATCTGTATCCACAGTTGTGGTGTATGTGATTGGTGCTGCTTGTGCTTTTTCTTTTGTTTGTTTGTGTGTTTGTTCTCTGCTTGTCTGCTTCCAGGTGCTCTTGGTGGCTCTAAGGCTGGATTCCCCACAAAGGCCGTGGATTGTCTTCAGTTTTGTTTTTACAGGTGTAGCAGCTGGTTGTCTGGTTTTTCATTGTTTTCTCTGATTGTTTCTTCCTATTTCTGTTCCGTTTCTTTTTCTATGCTCTCACTCTGTCCCTGTCCCCCAGTCCGGTTTGGCACTATCACATGTTAAGTATTGTAACAAAAATAAATTAATAAGCAGTTGATGGGCATCAAGGGCAGCTTTACATTCATAAAGCTTCCCTTGGCATAGCAAATGTGTTTGGCATTAACGGTATTCAGATTACAATTCTGCTACCATAATGCTGGACAGGACAAGGGCAAAAAAAAAAGAAGACAAACCAGTAAGTTTTCAGATAAAAACGTGCTCAACAGTCATTTTTTACTCAAGCTGCATCCAGGAGATGCTCAACTCGCCTCATATAAAGTTGCCCACCGAGTGGCCCAGTGTAAAAATGAATTAATATTTCCCTGTGCTGTGGACATGCTTTCAACCTGAGCCTTATAAAAAGACCACTCTGGTTTAAACTATGCTTGATGACTCTGCAGCCAACAATTCAAATAATTACACTGTAAAATGACATTTTACAATGCCAATTCCAGAAGGTGGGTGTGTTGGTACGGTGTGTGAAATGGGAATAAAAACTAGGGTCAAGGGTCCAAGAACGGCTCTCATCAGTTCCCAGGTGTTTACAGACTGAGGTTAAAAGAAGAGGGGATGCTACACGGTGCGGCACGTGGCCCTTTCCCAAACGTTTTTCAGCCGTGCTAACGCCATCAAACTCAAGAGGAGCTAACATTTAAGAGATCAGTATTTAACAACTTTGTTGCACAAAGGCTGGGTAGCCTCTCGCGGCCCAGTTTCCCTTTTTCAATAAACATTCGAGTCATACGTATTGAATGCTGACCCCGTGGTTGAACATCAAACATTTAGATGCAAACCTTGAAGACGTAGAACGTTTCAAACTGGATGTTTCGGCTGTTGTCTCGAAGCAAGTTCATCAACAGTTTCAAGTTCTCTGCCCGACTGATGTACTTAGAAGGTTTTGGATCAACATCAAATGAATCCCTGGAATCAAAAGAACCACCACTTTTATTATGGGTTGTCCAACAGATAATGGTGAGAATATAGAGGGGGATGGCCACTATATAACGCTGTTTTCACATAGTTGTTAGCTGCTCACTGGTGTGAACTATGAACCTGAACGAGTGTGTACAAGTATAGCAGATTTTCAGCTTCCCACATGAGAAGCCTGGACAGAAATGTTTGTTTTGATTTAAAAACCTCTTTACTCCATGACCCTTTCTCTAAGTGCAGAATTAGAACCCCAGAATGTTCTAATTTATTCGCTGAGCCCCCTGTGACATCACACAGAACCCCCCTTAATGTACAGAATACGGAACCCGTGGCAGTCGGATCCTTACCAGACCGTTACAGAGTAACACCTGTTTCAGTGGTTTGTGAAAGCCTTTAACTAACTTCAACACTGTTGATATACAGCTTGCAGACATCCATTGCATCTCTCAGTTTTGAATGAAGATGATGCCCTTCAGTGATGATGACGATGATGTGAGTACAACCAACTGCTCGATGCTGTAAAATGTCTCTTTGGGTCTAAAAATTCTTTTGGGTCGGCATTGATGACAGATAAGCCACAGAAATGTATCACTGCAGTAATGGACAACTGTCGGCCCAGTTAAAGTACATTACATTTGCCGTTGGCAACTTTTTTTTAGTCATATTAGCTTGAACTGTCATGGGATTCTGGAAGTAGAATATTAAATAGGCTGTTTAGGAAAAATCCCGAATTCTGTAGCTCCCTCTAAAGCCTGTAATCATGCTTGCAAAAATCGAGTGCTCCCGGCTGTTTTTAACCAATCAAGTTAGGGTGGAGGAATCGCTACCTGTCAATCACAGCTTGTGCACACGCTGCTGAGCATGAGTCTGCCCCAGCTTGTGTGCGCGCACACTGCTGTGAACTCACATGCACAACCTCGTCCACAGAGGGGGAGGGGTTTGGGGGGCGATTTGGAGCTTGGTAGAGGTTAGGGGAGGGACCTGAAAGTTGTATCAGTTCGAATTTTCCGACTTTAGACTTGGAATTTTGAAAACCTGCCGACGGCAGCTTTAACTAGCTCTGAATTAATGACGAGTTATGTCCTCTGATAAGTATTTGAACTGTGTGGAAGTTTGATGAGAGTATTGGTGGAACTGTAAGTGAGTCGAGCAAACAGAAGTTTCATGAAATGCTGAATAATTTGCTTCTTTATTACGGAACATGCAGAGTCTCAGCAGTCAGTTCATGGCTCTGGACAAACAGAGGGCTCGCATGGAAGCCATCATTCGTCAAACAGACCCACTGTGCTCTTCGGGGGAAGCTGTTTTAAACAGACTGGGACTCTCCACCCAGCAAGAACCCATCCAAAGTCCTCATCCCCCGGCCTTCCATAAGCAAAGGCTTGGATCAGCTGCCCGCAGACGGAGGCTCAAACCACTCTCAGTCGTATCAACTTTGACACGGGATCCCACTTATCTGGAGCCCTGATAAGATGCCACTCATTCCCTCACCCTTCGTTCCATCACCGCCGCCCAAAAGAAGAGCATCCCGAATCCCTGTGTTGATTGCGAAACCAACTGGAGAAGGCAAGTTTTTCTGTAGACAAACTCATGAGTCCAAAACGGTAAAACTGACTAAAGTCAATGTTCACTGCTGAGCGTCAATCGACCTACTCCGCGTGTCGGAGATAAAGTCTTTCACTTCAGTACAAGCTGAAATAAAGGCTTGCAAAATACCTTATTAAAAACATTCATGAATGTAATTCTGTTTAAGACTACAGATTTGCATAGAGCTTAAGTGAAAGTCCATATAACAATGACCATGTTACTTCCCTGAAAGCTCTGAAAGCTGAAATGGAGGCGGTCGAGGAGAGACAGAAGCGCCTAAAGCGCAGTTCAGTCACCTGAGACCCCTAAAAAGAACCCTGCGGTGGCAGCAATCAGTTGAGCTCCACCTTTAAAACCCAGCCCACCTACAAAGAAAGCAACTCAGGACACAACAGTGCAGCCAAGAAAGACGACAATAAGGACCAAAAAGTGGAAAAGGGTCTTAACGCTCAAGATCGCAGAAATGAAAGATCAGGATCCGCTGATTGATCCAGCAGCGAGTCTGTATCAGTGCTTCATGCTTCTCGCCTCAGACGACTGGTAAGACTTTACACGGTTAATGCATTTCTTCCTTAAAGCACCTGTAAGCTACGTACTCAGTCTGCCCCGTTCCCTTTCCTTTGGGCCAGAGAACACAGTAAGTTGGAAATGATCTGTAAACATCTTAGCTAGTGTCTGTTGATGTTTCAAATTCGAGCACCGTTTTCTAAGAGTATCATGTCAACACAGGAAGAAGAAGGTGGAAGGGCTGCGTTGCGTCCGTGCCCTGGTCCAGCACCACCCAGACGTTCTGATGGTCAATCACATGAAGTTTGTCTGGTTGTGATGGAAGAGGTACTGAAGATATTTTCCTCTTTGTTTCTTATCACGCTGCACTTTGCCGTCAACATTTGTCTCCCAAATTTTACACTCCAACAAATCTGTGCTAGAGGTACAACTACTGAGCACCTGTCTTCTCTCTTACCGTGTAGGTTAAAAACCTGCACTCGTGCGTGGCCTCTGCAGACATAGACACCTTTGCATCCCTCTATGCTAACCTGCAGGACATGGACAATCAAATCAAATCAAATCAAATTTATTTATATAGCACATTTCATGTACAAACAATTCAAAGTGCTTTACATAAAATAAAAGCATTGCAGCAGGGAGTGGAAGAAGCATTAAAATACATAAAAGAATATAAAAAGAAACAAATAAAATCATTGAAATGAATTTAAAAACAAGCAACAGTCAAGATAAGTTAAGATACCGTGCAGATTTCATGCATAGACACATGAGAAAATAAATGTTTTTAACCTGGATTTAAAAATGTCTACATTTGGTGAAAGTTTAATCTCCACTGGCAGTTTGTTCCACTTGTTTGCAGCATAACAACTAAATGCTGCTTCTCCATGTTTAGTCTGGACTCTGGACTGGACCAGCTGACCTGAGTCCTTGGATCTAAGAGCTCTGCTGGGTTTATATTCTCTGAACATATCACAGATGTATTTTGGGCCTAAACCGTTCTGGGATTTGATAACCATCAGCAGGCTTTTAAAATCTATTCTGTGACTGACTGGAAGCCAGTGTAAAGATTTTAAAACTGGTGTGATGTGTTCAGATCTCTTAGTCCGGGTTAAAACTCTAGCAGCAGCGTTCTGGATGAGCTGCAGATGTTTAATGCTCTTTTTGGGAAGTCCAGTTAAAAGAGCATTACAGTGATCGAGTCTACTGGAGATGAATGCATGGATGAGTTTCTCCTGGTCTTTTTGGGAGAGGAAACCTTTAATTCTGTTGATGTTTCTGAGATGGTAAAAAGCTGCCTTGGTGACAGCTTTGATGTGGCTGCTGAAAGTCAGATCTTAGTCTATCAACACTCCGAGGTTACTAACTTGGTCAGTGATTGTAAGGGCCCGAGTCTCAAGATATTTACCAACGCTGACCCTCTTCTCTTTGCTCCCAAACAGAATGATCTCAGTTTTGTCTTCATTTAATTGTAGAAAATTCTCTCTCATCCAGGTGTTTACTTCCTCCAGACACTGACACAGTACGTCTGCTGGGCTGCAGTCGTCCGGTAATAGAGACACATAAAGTTGTGTATCGTCTGCATAACTGTGATAATTGATGTTAAAGTTCTGCAATATCTGACCCAAAAGGAGCATATACAAGTTAAACAGAAGAGGTCCAAGAATTGACCCCTGGGGGACTCCACAAGTCATGGCCACTCGCTCAGATTCATAGCTGCCAATTGTAACAAAATAACTCCGGCCTTCTAAGTAGGACCAGTTAAGGAACGCTCCAGAAAGTCCAACCCAGTTTACCAGCCTGTGCAACAGGATTCTGTGATCTACAGTATCAAACGCAGCGCTTAGGTCCAACAGAACCAGGACTGAAACATTACCAGAATCAGTATTCAACCTGATGTCGTTTAACACTTTGACCAGAGCTGTTTCAGTGCTGTGATGACGTCTGAAGCCTGATTGAAAGTTATCAAGACTTCCACTTTCATTCAGAAAGTCGTTGAGCTGGTTAAATACAACTTTCTCAATAATCTTAGATATAAAAGAGAGATTAGAGACAGGTCTGTAGTTGTTCATCATAGAGGCGTCTAGAGTTCTCTTCTTTAGGAGTGGCTTAATGGCAGCTGTCTTTAGTGACTTGGGAAAAATGCCTGATGCCAGTGAGCTGTTAACTATTTGTAGGAGATCACTTTCTACTGAGGTAAAAACAGTTTTTAAAAAGTCGGATGGTATTATGTCCAGAGAACAAGTTGTTGATTTCAGATGCCCAACTGTTTCCTCTAGGATTTTTAAATCTACAATATTAAATTGTAACATAACGTCAGAGTTATTTCTAGGTTTTAGACACAGATTAGTTTTCTTGTTTGTCTGTGTTGCGTGAATGTTTTGTCTAATCGTTTTGATTTTTTTGCTAAAAAAGTTTCGTTGCATTTCTCTGTGGAGAGGAGGTCTGGGTTTGACTGTTTAGGAGGATTTGTGAGTTTTTCAACCATAGCAAATAGAGTTCGAGAATTGTTGACATTCTTATTAATCATTTCAGATAAATCATTTCAGTCTGGCCTTGCACAGCTCATTGTTAACTACGCAGGCTTTCTTTGTACAGCTCATAGTGAATCTGAAGCTTTGTTTTCCTCCATTTACGTTCAGCTTTCCTGCATTCTCTTTTCAGGTTTTTGACCATAGTGGTGTTTCTCCATGGGGTTTTCTGTTTGACCAAGGTGCTCTTGATTCTTATCGGTGCAACAGCTTCCATTACTTTCAAAATTTTCAAGTTGAAATGATCCAGCAGTCCTTCAACCGACTGCGCTGACTGTTGGTAACATAGCTATGGCCTCCCTAAACTGAGTACTTGTTTTCTCATCAAAGCTGCCGTCGGCAGTTTTTCAAAATTCCGAGTCTAAAGTCGGAAAATTCGAACTGATACAACTTTCAGGTCCCTCCCCCTCTGTGGACGAGGTTGTGCACGTGAGTTCACACCAGTGTGTGTGCACACAAGCTGGGGGCAGACTCACACTCAGCATGGAAGACGTGGTTGGTGACTGTTCTGCTCAGATAATAGCTAAATAATAAACCTAACGTGATTGGTTAAAAACAGCCGGGAGCGGTCAATTTTTGCAAGCACGATTACAGGCTTTAGAGGGAGCTACAGAATTCGGGATTTTTCCTAAACAGCCTATTTAATATTCTACTTCCAGAATCCCATGAAAGTTCAAGCTAATATGACTAAAAAACAGTTGCCGACTGCAGCTTTAATGTACCTCTTCTTAACTGAGAAGCTGGTTGTTTGAACATTCTGAGTGATCAATAAATCGAATAAAATACAAAAATGTCAGACAAGGCCAAATCAATAACCACAACAGAAGAAATATCAACACCTTTAGAAATGACCAGGTCTAAAATGTGACCTCGAAGGTGGGTAGATTCTGTTACATGTTGCCACAAACCAAACATGTCCAGCACAGAAGAAAATTCTTTTGCATTAAGCATCCGTCATATTATCTATGTGAATGTTAAAATCCCCGGTCAAGATAAAATGGTTAAAATCAGTCGAAATAGCAGACAATAATTCAGAAAATTCATCAATAAAACTTGCACAGTATCCTGGAGATCTGTAAAAAGGATTTTAGGAACACCCTTTAAAATAAAACGAAGATATTCAAAAGAAGTGAACTCGCCAAATGAGATCTCTTTACACTGGAATGTATCTTTAAATAAGGCAGCTTCTCCCCCACCTTTCCTCCCATTTCGGCATTTATCCATAAAACTAAAGTTTGGGGGGGCTGCTTCATTAAGAACAGTGGCACTTGTGCTCTCTGTTAACCATGTTTCTGTCAGAAAAAGAAAATCTAAATTGTGTGAAATTATGAAGTCATTAACTAACAGTGACTTATTGGACAGAGATCTAATATTAAAGCGGAATTCACCCTTTAAACAACATTGTGCCCAATCACTATATTTGACCATAATATAATAGTGAATTGTGATGCCACTGGGTATTATGTCTTCATATTAAATATAAAACCTTTTCATTTTTTAGAAATGGTGATTTAACGCGTCATGAAATCACCGGAAGAAAAAATAACAAACTACAACAATTCTAATTAGTTATAGTTCTACTTCATGCACGTAGTTCTAGCTGCTATAACAACCAAGTAATATCCTGGAACTTGAAATGGAGGGGTACCTTTTTGAGCCCGAGTACACGGCTGAAGAGGTGAGGCAGAGGAGGGCTGAACGCGAAGCAGAAGCTACTAGCAGCACCTCACAGAGCGGTGCTAACATCGAGTCCTCGAGTAGTTCTACCCTTCCTCGATTTGACAGCAACTGGTGGTGTTCGTGTCATCATTGCCAACCACAGCAAACCGAAGTGGAGTCACTATGTTGTTAGGAATGGGACCTTGCTGGGTTTCTGTTTGGAGGGGCTGAGATGGAAGCCGAGTCTGCGCTGTCCTGCCTGACCCAACACAGGAGCTTTCATGCGCATGTAGACAGAGGGGTCCTGCAAACATTTTTCATAATGGATCGGATAAATTGAAGGAGGACGAGAGCAGCACAAGGTCCATGAGGACAGCTGTCAAACCGTCAAGTAATAGCCTGGAAAACCAGCGCCAACTGCTGGACGGCAAAATGTTTTGCCTGCGGTTGGGTCTGGCTTCGAACCACTTTTCATTTTGAAAATACTGCCCTGAATCTGGCAGATGGCAACTAAACCAATCACAACGCAGAGATGTGTTTTGAATCAACGCGGGCGGGGCAGAGGGTTCTGGGGCGGGGTTTTGAGGGAGTGACGACAGAGCAGTGCGACGTTGGGCAGTGGAAGCGAAAGCACAACAAGAAAGATGGCGGCGGCAATGGAACAGCGCTCGTTTGATTCAGCCTTGGCATCAGTTTTGGAAGAATTAGACTTGGGGTTTTCTTTAAAACGTGAGCAAGAGGAGGCTCTACGTTCATTAATTTTTAAGAAGGACGTTTTCGCCGTATTACCAACAGGCTACGGCAAAAGTCTTATTTACCAGTTAGCTCCACTGGTAGCCAAAAGGATGGGGCTCTGTGGAAACCCGATGGTAGTTGTCGTCTCGCCATTGTTAGCCCTAATGGAAGACCAGGTGAAGGAGGCGAGCAATTTTGGACTCACTGCCATGCAACTGGGCGTCGATAACCCAGCCAACATCAGAAGGGGTCATTGCCAGTTGTTGTTCGGCAGTCCGGAGGCATGGCTTTTGCAGAACAAGTGGCGCGACATGTTGGGGACCAAAGTCTTCCAAGACAACGTCGTCGGAGTTGTGGTGGACGAGGTTCACCTCATTTACAAATGGTAAGTGGCATGCTCTTAACCACGTCAAGGTGTGTGTAAAGTATATTCCTAAAAGATGACGGTAATAATTTGGTAAACGCGTCACCCTGTTGCCATTGTAACAGTGGACTGTCGCCCCGGACGTCTCCATTTTAATCTCAGTTTACAGCCTTTAATATTGACTATCTAAAACCTATGGTCATATAAGATTGAAGTTTACATGGACGCAATTGCTCAATAATGTTGAATTAACTGTTCCGTTGATGTGGAAATAACACTAAGAAGCTAGTTTAGATGGACTTAATTGCTTTGTGATTGAAGAATAACGTACTGATTTTCCACAGGGGGAAACGTGGCAAAGGGGAGAAGGCCTTCAGGGAGTGTTTTGGCAAGCTAGGAGAACTTCGAGCCCTCGTCAAACAGGGTAAGCATTGACATATATTTCACTTGCATGTTCACACACTGATGCAAACGTATCCCCAAGAGCTAACATGTCTGTACTGTAGCCTTTACAAGTCAGTGTATGACATTAGGACAGCCTCTGTATTTCACCTACCGTTATATTGTTGAGATATGAGGACATATTGAGACGTTAGTGAACACATAAGAATCACATAAGTCAGATGCCCGACATTGGGTCCTTTTCCCTGGTCCTGTCCTCAGTGCAGTATTGGGAAGACCATGGCTGCCAAAGTGATGCTGGCTCTCAACCTAGCTGTAGCTGCCATTTTCTTTTAAGCCTCCATTTTGCTAACCTGCACTCTATCCCTCCCCCGCCTGCTGAAGAAATGCTACCAAGTTGTGAAACCAAACCCCCACCCCTCTTACCTTTTTCACACTTCAAGACACTGTGCTACAACATAGGACACAGCTTGGCACCATTCCCACACACACATGAAGACACATACTAATTGAAGTGTTGATACTTTTTGTCTTTCAGGTACACCTATTTTGGCCTTGACTGCAACCGCAGACCTGGACTCCAGAGCCATTGTAAGATCGAAGCTACAATTGGAGAAAGCTACTGAAGTCACCGTCAGCCCAAACCGGACCAACATTAGACTCGGACTGAAGACCATTCATTCACACAAACTGGACTGCTTTGATTGGCTGGTGAGGGACCTGAAAACACTCGGCCCCAATATGCCTCACACAATTATTTACTGTCGGACACTGAAAGCTGTTGGCAAGGTCTTTGGTTACCTTCGAGCAAAACTAGGTGAGGACTGTTGGGTCAACAGGGATCCCGAGCACAAGGTGGAAAACCTATTAATTGGGATTTTTCACAGTCAGACCCTACCACACAACAAAACAAGGGTCCTGAAATCATTTTCTGGTGAAGGTGCTTGCCGAGTTGTTGTAGCAACAACAGCACTGGGAATGGGGATGAACTTCACCACTGTGTCTTATGTCATCATGTATGGTGTTCCAGAGGACGCAGAGGCCATCCTAAAGGAGCTAGGCAGGGCAGGGAGGGATGGATCTTCTGCACACGCAGTCATATTGCGTGTAAAGGCACAGATAATTGCAGACGAGGGAGTCAAACAATTGCTGGGCAAAGGCAGCAACAGCTGCTTTCGGAAGTCTCTGTTTGCAAACTTTGAGGACTACACCGACAGTGTTGAGCCTGGGCATTTATGCTGCACTTACTGTCACTCTGTTTGCATGTGCACGTCAACCGGATGCACCGTGACTACACCAGAATTCGAAAAATCTCATACTCTGGGTCAAGCTCCGGTCAGAAGCAGGGAAGTCGCAGAGGATGACGAGGACTTAGTCAGGGAGCTTTTGCTGGAGTACAAGATGAGCCTTGTACCCCACCAACCTCTGTTCACAAGCATAGCGCACTGTACTGGTTTTGGTGAGGTCCTCATCAATAGTGTGGTTGACCACTGCAAACACATATTTGATCTGGACTACATTATGGACAATCTCCCTGTATTCAGCAAAGAACACGCACAACAAATCCTGGTTGTGTGCCATGAGGTTTTTGGGGACTTTGAGTTGCCAGAAATACATGTGTCTCCAAGTGAATTTGAGGTGCCAGACCAACATTTCAAAGGCTACTTTGATGACTACTCAGAAAGCAGTCAGAGCACTCCATGTCACAGCAGTACAGAGTCTGGGTTGTCACCTTTAGAGAAGTCCGATCAAGATCAGTGTGATTAACTGCTATCCTTAAGTATGTACACACCAGGTTACACTCAATTCCATTGTTTTGTCACCTGCTGTTTGGTGTGATTTCAGATACTTTGTAAGAATTTCTTGTAATGACATTTCTCCACAAGTGCCTCTATTGTACAGCTGGAGGTTTTTTTTTTTTTTTTTGACTTTTGCATACCAAATAATATTTGGTCTTTTTGTGTGGTTTGGTTTAAACAGAACTTGATTTAACAGTTTGTAAATAAAATTTGAGCAGTGCTGATTGATATTCTTGTTTGAGTCAATAATTCACTTTCCCTGTTTTGTTACATAGTCTTTCCAAAGATCCTTTTGCAAACCTTTTGCTTTCTTCATGACTTGCAACACGGAAAATGATAGGGAAGCACTGGGTGAGGGGTGCAATCTTTTTTTTCCCTGGCTTCACCCAGACAACCATCTTCACTGTTTCCCTAAGTTATCTTTAAAATGTATTCATGTCCATGAATACGTAGCAATGTGGTAGTATTTGTTAATACTTGCACATAATCACTTACGTGTAATGCAACAATGTCAATATATACACACACACACAGTTTCTTAGCTCAGTGTTGGCTATTACTAAGCCACAATGCCACTACATCTGTCAACACCTTACACTTGAACAAAATGAATGTGTTCAACAAAAGGCAACTCTTATTATTTATGTTATTACATGGGTCTACTGCAGTCTACTTTTTTGGCACTTTAATGTCTATTGTCTAGCCTTGTCTGTACCCTTAGTATGTTTGCATGGGAGAAGGAGGAAACGTAATTTCAAGTTCTTTGTATGACTAGTTCATGTCAAGGAATTTGACAATAGACCAACTAAACTTGACTTGCTTCTGGTTCAATAATGACATTGTGACCTGAAATGAGACTGCACAACAAAAAATAGTTAAGTGAAATGAGGTTATTTATCTGACTGTCAAATTAGGGAACAAGGCATTTTGGCAAACAATGAAATTAAATTACAATGAAATGAAACTATATAGACTAGTAGAAAAGTGTGAAAGAAACTTTGCACAGTATTTACAAGAAAAGATTATATACAATATTTACAAGAAAGACATTATGCACTAGTATCAGGAACAATAGAAATAAACATGCTGTGGTATGCACATCAGAGTCTTAAACAGCTCCACTCATCCAGTTTGTCTTTCATCCACTGCCATATGTCTTGGTCTTGAAGTTTGACAAGTGGATTCTTGTGGAAACCAGGGAAGGCATGAAAGAAGCGTCCAGGTATATCAGAAAAAATCCGACCCTCAGTGAACACACTGACCAGAGTCAGCACATCGTCTGCTTCCTGATTGGCGCGATGGGTGCCAGTTGGCCTTTTGATGCTCAACTCCTCATCAACCTTCTCCATCATGTTGTTTAAGACACCCAATGACTGACTGATCCTGTTGATTCTGCGGAGGCACCTTCTTCAACCTCGTTTGCAATCCACCTCCAATAAATAGGAAGATCTCTTTCAAGTCTGTTTAACACCGTTGTACACGCTCGGCAGACTCGATTGGGCTTCCTCGGTGTATTCGAGACGTTCACTCCAATTTTCTGCAACCTTTCCGAAACCGACAAAGCTTTAGTTGCACTTTGGAACAGTTTTGTAAAGTGTTGTAGTACACCGGCAACTCGCATGTCTTTTTGGCACAAGCGACAACAAAAGTCAGCCATGCTGAAGTTGCTTCACTTGTTTACATACAGTCCCCTCCCACCAAAGCTTTCTGTCGCGATTACTACGTCACAGTCAGTTGCGCTGATTGGTCAGAGCGTTGGCCTATAGGCACAGACACGGTTTGAAAGACAACGGGTTGTGCTCATCAACAATGTTCCGTTGTATCCATTCATCGGTGCTGCTAATATGTTTATGCTAACTATTGATGTTAGCCTAGGGTGACCATAAGTCCGTATTTCCCGGGACATGTCCGTATTTCACGGGACGCCCGGGACAGGAAGTGAAATATATTTTAAATAAATATGTTTATTATGTTAGCCCCACTGAGATTCCCATTATGTATCTTAGTAGTAGAGAAGCGTACATGTTGTGATACAGATCTGAGACAGGATTAGTGAATATAACGTGTTAAATTTGACGTGAAATATAGAACTGCTGGTAAATGTGATGGGACATATTTTAATATAGTTGTTTTCTTCTGTTTAGCTTCGCCTTGTTGCCTACAGGGTAATCCTCGAATGGGTGCTGAGGGGCGAGCGGTTGGGGAGGCACAACCGGGCAGCACTACCCGCCTGCATCGTTGCGGCTGTGAGGCAGCTCTACCCTTCCCCTGATGGCCAGTACACTGGCTTCCTTGAGGTGAGGGAAGTTGCAGAAGGACTGGAGTAGCAAGCAGGACCCCTATGTTTACATGCGCCACTGTGCTGGGGCAGGCCCTCAACCCCTCACAGAAACCCAGCACAGTCCCATTCCTGACAACATAGTGACTGTACTTGTTTCTTGTTTGGCTATGATGACACAAGCACCACCAGTTGCTGTCAACCTAAGGATGTCTATGTTAGCTCTGCTCTGTGAGGTGCTGCTAGTAGCTTCTGTTTACAATAAATACATAAGTATACATACATACATTTAATTGGACTCTTGTTTTTGAACTCTTACCTGGTCAGACAAGCAGATAATTAAAAAAACTATTTGCTGAAAACCTCAATCAACTGTTCTGTAGCCTAATTAATCTGTCTGCATACATTCAATGGATTAGTCAAAGTGTATTCAAAGTGTAGTAGTCTATTCACCAACAAAGCATTGCAAATGATTGCATTTGTGTCTTATTTTATTTTTATTTTATTTTCCAAAACGACTCTTGTGTTTCCGGACAGCATCGTCTTTGGCTGGTCTGGGAAGTCTTCCGATATTGCTTGGCAGGTCAGGGTTGATGAGAGAAGAAGACTGGTCATTGTAGATAATAGATTGATCACTTCGCCTCTCCAACACCAGCTGGATCAGCCTCAACCTGAAATTTGCTGTGTGGTTGTACCTCTGTCTTGTTACCCACTCTTTTGAGCCCTTACTCCACTCCTGTATGATTACAGGATTTCCTGTAATATACGAAGGAATCTTTTATCAGTTACAGTCATTTTAACATAATTATGCAATGTCTTACACAAACACTAAAAGGTATCACTGACCCTCTGAGTCAAGCTTTGGTTTTTTGTTCAGGTTCTCGTTATGGTGGAGGATTGCCAAGTTGGTCCGTTGCTTCATACTTTGGTAGCCAAAGCACTGCCTCTTTGGAGCATATTTCAAGAGGGCACTGTGGAACACTTCCAAGGCACCTGGTTTAAGATAATGCAATTACTAAGATATATCGCCATGTCCAGGATTTTTTTTAAAGGGTATAGGTTTTCAGTCATCTTTCGGTAAGCCACTGACCTGTGTGTTTGAAGCGTCCCATGTGGTCCAGATCCTTCTGAAAGGTCTTATGATGGACAACTGCAGCAAGCTCTTTGAACGCTTCGCTGTCCTTGTTAATCCACATTTTCTTCTCCCGGGCTTCCTCAGTGAGAGGTGGATGAAGACAGCTATGTGGTGTCCCTCCCTCAGTCCATGTGTGCTGATCGGATACGTGCCTCAGAATGGAATTCCATGTTGACCTCAGTTTCTTATAAGAATAAATGTAATGCAACATAACGTTTTAAATACCAAACACCACATTAAGTTTACTCTTGGCTCAGTATAATGAGTACAGACAACATGAAGGTGGTTTACATACCGTCACATTTCCTTTTGCCTTGCCACTTACGAACCATAGATGGTTCCGGACTGAGCGAATCCACGGTTTTAGTGCTCCACATCCTCTCTTCTTTGATTTTACAATTAATTTGTTTTGGATATCTGGATGAAAAACAATGTCACACAAGCCCCATTAATTAAGGTGAAAACAAACGGCCACTGTGTACTTGTTTCAAAAGGTTAAGTACCCACACATACACTCTGTAATTAAATTGTTGTTTCCTGTACTGAACATGTCTAATGTGTGTTGAAGAATGTTGACACTGACAGCTATGTTGACATACAGTGCATATCAGAGTTGTATAAAATAGAAGTACTCTTACAGATGTAATTATAACACCAGTGGTATGCCATTACATGGTTTCAATTTTTTAATATCACACTACTAGGGTTGTAATTACATTTGTAAAAGTACTTTTACTTCTACTTTATATGACTCTGGTACATATCAAGGGCTTCCTGGCAGTTTATACTCACTTTTTGCAGCATGCCAAATGTCAAATTGATGTTCAACCTCTTGATACTCCTCACGCATTATTTTTTTTACGCTTGTTGAGCGATCAGTTGTTAACACCTCCACTTGCAGTCCACTGTCCAGCAGATGGTCGAGTCCCCGCCTGAGGGCAACCGTCTCCATAGCCCCCGAACTTGTTGTCTCTGTCACCTAAATAAGGGCAGAGTAACAGGAAAAAATTACAAAGGTTGAAAGTGTTCCTTGCAGTTTGCAGTGTACTTATTATTATTGTTACAATATTGTTATTATTAGTGACATATTATGCGTTTGTGCCATACCTGGACCAACTCAGAGTGGATTATTTCTCTGCCAGGGTCAGCCATGAAGGTGTACGTTGTCAACTTCGCATTGAAACCAGGGCTGTCTGAGCGGCCATCAGAACAAAGATGAACCGGTATTCCATCCTCTTGATCCATGTACATCTTTGCCATCAGTGCAGTTTGTTGCTGCTGATATTCAGCCTCTATGGCTGGATGTAGATATGAATTTTGGATGGCATAAAAAGTTTTGCTGCTGAAGATTTGTAAATTAATCAATTTGGCCCACTCTTCTAAATTGGTGTACGTGCTTCCTGTAAATAGCACTGCTGCAGCCATTAGCAGGTTATACTGCGGCATCCCACGTTCTGATGGGCAAGATGCCCAGGTTCCACCACAACTCTTGGCACACTCCCACTTAACCCTCATCTGGGACCCAAGATAGGACACTGCCCTTTCCTCTATGGGGGAACCACATGTTTGGCAGAATCTGAAAAGCTCTAGTATCCTTGACTCTGCCACGACTGCTTTTTTTTCCTGCCAGCTCATCTGTTCAGTCTCATCTTCATCTTCACTGGTGGTGGAGGAACTACAGTCTGTGTCTGTGTCAGGCCTGTAGGTGGACTGTGTCTGTTCCAATGTCTCAATGCTGGAAAAGCTGGTGTCCAATGTGGTGTCTTCAAGGAGGAGTGCTGGGTTCCTCTGCTGTAGCAAAAAAGACAAAAGCAATCACTATACTGAATCTACAGCACACATATTGTTGTAGTTCATTTTCCAACTTGAGAAAGTATATATGTGCCCTCAGTTAATGATTTGTTTATTTTAAAAAGGGTTGGTGTTAAAATCTATGAAAATGTGTCCTGAAGTACTATGGATGATTTATATAACGGTTATGTCACTTTGATGACACAAGAGGGCGCAAGAACACATACAAATGATGGCAGTATGGATGTACATAATGTATTTTGACACACTGGACTATCCGTAGTCGGATATTTGTGTGTGCAATTCACATTGATGCGTGTATAGTCCAACTGTTGTGGTTGTGGAGGATGACAATGGTTCATTTTTGCCTCAAATAAATAAGCCGAAAATGGCTACAAGATCGCGGAGGAGCACAATGAATTCACATTTTGACTTGCCGTAGGCTACTCGTCCATCGAACACAGGCAATATCATCTCGCCATCGAAATGACCAAAGTTTCATCCCCATCTTTCTCCTAAGTGCACCGTGATGACTGTGCGCAACTCTACGGTAAAACTCAACTTTACAGTTTTTCTCGATTGGTTTGGCTCATTTCTTGAAACTGAGATGACATTCTCAAAATGACATGGACAAATCCCCAAACTAACAGGCGGTGTCTCAGAACAGAATGGCATTTCTCATTGCTTTCATCACATTTCAAATGCTTTGTACATGTCTCAAGCACTTAGTACATCTTTGCAAATGGTTATGTACAAGTGGCCTACATTTAACACAATCAGCCTACATTTAGAACATTTCCCAAAAAAGTGCATCTTGCTTATCTATCCCAATTGGTTGGTTCTCAGTGTAATGGTTGTTCTCTCCAAAACATGTCAGCACAATTTCATTGTATAAGTCATCATCTGCAGAATAGTCTGCTCAATTGTCAAAATTCTTTAAGAAATTGGAATACAATACAGTACACATATTTTGGAACATTTCATACGTTCATGACAATCAGGTGAGTAGGTAACAGGTGAAAGCAGGTTCTGACGAGGAGTGTAGAGGATGACTAAGGCATTCAAGGCGCTTCTTCCCACGGTGCATTGCTAGAGAAGACATCAGATGCGATGTTGACGAGAATTTATGGCCAAACAGACTGCAGCGGATGGATGGCCCAGAAGATGAGGAGGGTGACCAGGAGCAAGAGGGAAGTGACACAGAGTAGTCAGAATATTAGGCCCTACTGTATTTCATTTGTGATGCTTGACTGTTTTTCTTTTTTTTACTGTAACATAGGCTACTGTAATGTATTTTGGTTTTGGTTTTGGTTCTTGCAGGTTTTTGTATTTTGTATACATAGGCCTATATTGTATACCTTTTCCTTTGTAGTTTTTTTCTTTCCTACCTACAGTAATGTGTAAAAATGTACTTGTGAATAAAAATAGTTACAATTTCCTCAGCAGAATGAGTGCAGTGTGTGTGGTGTGAAAATTGTATTCCTTTAGCTAGACCTTTTCCATAAAGACAAAACATCTAATCATTTTGACTTGCAGTGCTTACACAATGCCAAAGGGACGATGCATTTTGGAAGCACTGATGATTTGTGTGAGAAAGGAATTTAGTTTTGACACATGGGTAAACTATTTTTGGAGCGATATGAACATGTGATGAGGATCCATGTAGTTGTGCTGCACCGTCCAGTTTATTTTGACAGGAGGACAAAATGA
Organism: Odontesthes bonariensis; assembly: GCF_027942865.1. Taxonomy (NCBI): domain Eukaryota; kingdom Metazoa; phylum Chordata; class Actinopteri; order Atheriniformes; family Atherinopsidae; genus Odontesthes; species Odontesthes bonariensis. The sequence goes on along the minus strand of NC_134522.1, from coordinate 33,459,395 downwards.
ATGAAAATGTGCCAAAGCAATTGAGAGGGATCTATGCCATTTTTATGGTATTGACTATTTATATGGGACAGGGACTTCATTTTGAAGCAAGAATGAACGTTTTGGGAGACATATGACATTTTGCTGGTTATCTCAAGTGTTGCGAAGAACTGCAAGTCTGTTTGGCCAAGTGACCCTATAGTTATAGGAATGTCATCTCAGTTTCAAGAAATGAGCCAAACCAATCGAGAAAAACTGTAATAATGTATTCTTGAATTTACTTTGTTGTAATCCTACTTTGCTACACGGTGCGGTGTGCTGGTTTGGTTAGCACTACATGGGAAGTGTATACGCCAGCCGCTCTGCTCACCCTATTCTCCATTCATAGAAGTTGAGAGGGGCCGGCGTATAGTCAGGCTAGGGAGGCGTTGCTCCTTCAAAATGTGTTTATAGTCAAAGCAAAACATACAACAACAAGCGATGCGTTTTAGATAATATACCTGAGTACGCGGTGCTTTCAGGGTGGAGGTGATTGGCTCCTGGCGTTCCTCCATAGCCATGGCAATCCTGGGTAACGCACCTGGTTTCAGTTTTCTGGACTGCGAACCGGCATTACCCAACAGCTGAGCTGAAAAGCAGTCATTGTAGTCTTCCTGGCTGAAGTGTTCACTGCATATACGGATCTTGGCGTGGTCCGTGTTAGCTGGCAGATTTATAGCTGTAAGCCACTGGGTGCAGAGTTGAGGGTCCCGGGGTAAACAGTGGAAGCGTACTCCCGGTGGTCTGGACTTATTGTCCTTACACCCACAAATCACACAGGATCTCGTCATCTCTCTCTCTGTCACACACACACACACACACACACACACACACACACACACACACACACACACACACACACACACACACACACACACACAGGCCTATCTGTCTCACGCTATCACTATATCTATCTATCTATCTAGCCTATCTATCACTATATCTATCTATCTGTCTATCTATCTACCTATCTATCTATCTATCTCGCTGTCTATCTATCTATATCTATCTATCTCGCTGTCTCTATCGCTGTCTCTCCGCTCTGCAAGTTGCTTCGGCTTGTCGCGTTGGTATGGCAACGGCCTGGTTACACGCAATGCATTCTGGTTAGTTGAGCCAATCAATACAGTAGTGAAAATTACGGCTCAAGACCCAATTGTATACAATTTTACAAAATAACGCAAAATCATTTTTTTTTTAAAGTAAAATACCAAGTAAGAGTACATTATCCATGTTAATAGTGCACGATGGCTAAAGGTAAATTCCACTTTAAGTAGGGCTAGCTTTGTGGAGTTTACACTGGTCTCTGATGTATTCTGAGTTGTACGTGCTACTGTTAACAGATTAGATAGATTCACCCAGCAGGTTGACTGTTTTCGATTCCTTCTTTTACTAACTAAAACAGGAATCCTATTGGGTCCCAGCTTGTTCTCAGAACAGCTGTCAGAAATCAGGCTTCTATAGCAGGGACCCTGAACACATCATGGCATGGTATCTTTGTTTTGAACTGTGCTATCTTTGTTCTGAACTCTGGGTGTTCTGCTGCTCCTTGAACATCCTGCACATCCCGCACATCCCCTTGTGCCCTGCTCTGCCAGGACAGATGATGTAAGAGGAGGAGGAGGGGGTGCCCTGCGTTTCTCGGTTGATGGTGGTCGCTGGAGTCCTGGCTGGGATAGAGACATCCTTTGGGAACCTTGGGTGATGTGGAGTAAATGGTCTGGTGAGGGGGGAGGGCTGTGGGGTGTTTGCCTCGCTGCTGTGTCCTTCAGTCTATTCTGTACAGTCATGTTTGGGTTTGCCGTCCCAACAGCATGACGTAAGTGTGCACCAAGTAATCTGCATCCAGTACGATTCGGATGCACGCCATCAGGTCTGAAACGCTTCTTACAGTTCCAAAAGATATTAAAGTTATCAATGAACTTAGTCCCATGGGCGATGCATGCATTTGACAACATAAACAACAAAAACAACATAAACAACAAAAACATTTGATATGGATTACCAGTGCACACCAGTAACCACTCCGGTGAGTTGATGATTTTGAAAACGGACGTTTATGGTGCTTTTACGGACCTTTTACGACATGCACATGACTTGCCATTCTGAAGCAGGTTGAGAAGAATCAAAATTAGGCAAATACCGGAGACAGCAGTAAACATCAAAAAAGCGGTGAGAGGGGTTCTAAAACATTGCAGACAACTCATAAAAGAGGCTTAATGTTGAAAATACCGCAGTTCCCCTTTAAAGTCAAAGTTCAGCTCTGTTACCACCATCACAGCGTCCTCAGTGGTGCCTCTTTGAATGATCACAAACCTCCTGAAATGCACAATATGAATCAAAAACATTCAAACTTGCGCAAGAGCGTTATGTTTACCTTTCTTTGGGCTCATGTCATTTCTGTATTCCTTTTTGCTCAAGTATGATCATTCACTTTAAAACAAAAGAAGGAAAATCTGAATAACGACCCATGGCCTCTGGCCCTCTCTTGCTTTCATTACTCATCCAGTGACATCACTCCCTGGCCAATCAGTGGCCTGCAGTCTGTTGACGTCACATTTTCGGCTCGACTCAACTCGAATCCCTGCCGTGTCGGTGCTAAAAATGTACCTGCTACCAGCTGTTACTCCCTCATGGAAAACCCTAAAACCTGAGTCGAATATAGTCAAGTGGAGTAGCGTTTTGCATTGTGGTTCACGTTTGTCGTATTTTACACAGTCAGGGAAGTAATGGTGTCAGGATGGCCGAGCGGTCTAAGGTGCCAGACTCAAGGCTTCATTCCTTCCTTAGCACAGGGACTTCTGGTCTCCCAAAGGAGACGTGGGTTCAAATCCCACTCCTGACATTAATTTCATGCTTAAATCTTACTTGCATATTAGAAGACCATGAAGAAAGCCATGTCAGGCCATGGTGAAAAAGGGCATTTATCTCTGAAGACGGGCCTTCAGTTCCTCCCATTAACATACACAATTCTGATGTGCGATGAGGCAGTTCTCCTGCAACATTAAGCTCTTTTCCACTAGTACTTACTCACAACCATCTCAATGTGGGTGGGGTAATTATAGCAAGGAGGTCCAAAAGTCCTGTGATGTCAGTTTTATGTGACACAAACATGACACAACAATTTAGGACATCGAGGCAAAGGTATACCTGCTGCTCTGTCTATGTCTTTGCGTCTAGCAATCCAACTCGTTGACGATCACAGAAAATCCAACTGTTGCCGGTTCTTGTTAAGGAGTGGCTTTCATGACTCATCCAGTGACATCACTCCCTGGCCAATCAGTGGCCTGCAGTCTGTAGATGTCACATTTTCGGCTCGACTCAACTCGACCCCGACCGAGTACGTGCTAAAAATGTACCACCTGGTGCCAGGTGGTATTACCTCATGAAAAACCCTAACAGCTGAGTGGGATCCAGTCGAGTGGAGTAGGTTCTAGAATGCGCTGCTGAGGGTGGCAGCACGTTGGAGTAGCTCTGTACCTCACATTGAGATTTATTATTTTTTCTAAATTTCATTCCTGTTTTTTCTTGGAAGAAATAGCATTTTTTGGACAACTGTTCCTTCCTGCCTTGGATGCTGTGCAGCTGGATTGATTTTTCCCAATACTTTTGTATATTTTGCTCTTTTGTTATGATGCATAACCATAGCAACAGGGTGGTTTACAACAGGGAGCTGCTGATTAACATTGGAAAAGCAGAAATAATTCGACAACTGAAGCCAGAAATCCCACTGGAATTGAAAAGGAGGCGTCGTGGATGCAGAGCAGGAGCAAAGAGAAGAGAAAGAAAGAAGTTCAAACCATCTCTGCCATCCGTCATCATGGGCAATGTAAGATCGTTAGCTAACAAGTTGGATGAATTTCTAGCCTTGACAAGGACTCAGCAAGAATATCGGGAATGTAGCATTATGTGTTTTACTGAGACATGGCTGCAGGATCATATCCCCGACTCCAGCGTCTCTCTGCCGGGCTTCCTGACTGTACGAGCAGATCGAGATTTAAAGAGTAGGAGGAAAAGGAAAGGGGGTGGATTGGCAGTGCTTGTCAACAACAGATGGTGTCACCCAGGACATGTTACTGTGAAGAGTCGTCTCTGCAGTCCTGACATTGAACTATTGGCAGTAAGTTTTCGTCCATATTATTTGCCAAGAGAGTTCACCAGTGTTGTTTTGGTGGCTGTTTACATTCCACCCTCAGCTGTTGCCGACACCGCATATGATGTCATCAGTTCCGTTGTTGCTAAGATACAGACACAACACCCCAATTCTTTTGTGGCAATATCTGGTGATTTTAATCATGCCTCACTCTCTGCTACACTGCCAACTTTTCAACAGTTTGTCAGCTGCTCTACCAGAGAAAACAAGACATTGGATTTGTTTTACACAAATGTCAAGGATTCATACATTTCCAAATCAAGACCTCCCCTGGGTAAATCAGATCACAACCTTGTTTTTCTCTGTTCAGCATATAAACCCCTTGTCCAGAGACTACCTGTCACAAAAAGGACTGTTAGAAAGTGGTCACAGGAAGCTGAAGAAGCCTTACAGGGTTGTTTTGATGCAACTGATTGGATTTCTCTTTGTAAGCCACATGGAGAGGACATTAATGCCATGACTGAGTGTGTGACTGACTATATAAACTTCTGTGTGGACAACACCATCCCCACCAGAACAGTGAGATGCTTCCCTAATAACAAACCCTGGATCACCAGTGAGCTAAAGGAACTATTGAACAAGAAAAAAAGAGCCTTCAGGGAGCGAGACAGGGAGTTACTGAGGAGTATACAGAAGCAGCTCAAAGTCAAGATCAGAGAGAGCAAGTAGGTGTATAGAAAGAAGCTTGAGAGTAAACTGCAGAGGAACAATATCAGAGATGTGTGGTCAGGAATGAAGAAGATCACAGGCCTTAAACAGAGGGAGGATCGGATGGATGGAAGTCTGGACAGAGCAAATGAGCTGAACACATTCTTCAACAGGTTCAGTTCAGGAACAAGCTCACCATCCTCCCCTCCTGTTCCCAGCCAAAGAGACATCCCACCCTCCTCTGATCCACAGCTTTCCTGTAACATCTCCACCTCCACCTCAGTCATGGATTCTTCTGCTTCCACTAGTTTGTCTTCAACCCAATCAGGAGATGCTGCTGTCCCCTTTGCCTCCCCCTCCCTCTTTTCTGTTTCTAGAAGTCAGGTGAAGAGGCAGTTGGAGAGACTGAACTGGAACAAGGCTGCAGGTCCAGATGGTGTCAGCCCCCGAGTCCTGAAGGCCTGGGCAGAGCAGCTCTGTGGGATTCTGCAACACCTTTTCAACCTCAGCTTGACCCAAGAGAAGGTACCACTGTTGTGGAAGACATCCTGTCTGGTTCCGGTACCAAAGAAAACTCACCCTTCAGACATCAATGACTACAGACCTGTTGCCCTGACATCCCACATCATGAAGGTCCTGGAGAGATCCCTGTTGACCCACCTGTGTAAGCAAACCAGCACATATCAGGACCCCCTGCAGTTTGCTTATCGCCATGGAGTTGGAGTTGAAGACGCTATCATACACCTGCTTCAACAAACCCACTGTCATCTGGACAAAGCAGGCAGCACTGTGAGGATCATGTTCTTTGATTTCTCCAGTGCATTTAACACAATTCAGCCTGATCTGCTTCGTCTGAAACTCCAGAAGACTCAGGTGGAGGCCTCAACAATCACCTGGATTAATGACTACCTGACAAACAGACCACAGTTTGTCAGACTGAAGAATTGTGTGTCTAACCAGGTGATCAGCAGCACAGGAGCACCACAGGGGACTGTACTCTCACCATTCCTTTTCACTCTGTACACTTCAGACTTCCAGTACAAGTCAGACTCCTGTCATCTACAGAAATATTCAGATGACTCTGCAGTTGTCGGGTGTATCAGAGATGGACAAGAAGCTGAGTACAGAGAGCTGGTGGACCGCTTTTTGGCATGGTGTGGGAACAATCATCTCATCTTGAATGTTAACAAAACAAAGGAGATGATTGTAGATTTCAGGAGAAACAGGGTCAGATCAAACCCTGTTTCCATCATGGGAGAAGAAGTGGAGGTGGTTGAGGAATATAAATACCTTGGTGTTCATGTGGACAACAGACTGGACTGGAGACACAACAGTGAAGCCATCTACAAGAAAGGACAGAGCAGACTGTACTTCTTGAGGAAGCTAAGGTCCTTCAAGGTTTGCAACAAGATGTTGCAGATCTTCTACAAGTCTGTTGTTGAGAGCGTCATTTCCTCTTGCGTCATCTGTTGGGGCAGCAGCATCAGAACCAGGGACCTAAAAAGACTCAACAACCTGATAAGGAAGGCTGGTTCTGTTCTGGGGACGACTGTGGAACCTCTGGAGACAATAATGCAAAGAAGGATTTTGCATAAAATCAAGAGAATTATGGACAACCCTGAACATCCTCTCCATGAGACTGTTATCGGAAAACAGAGTCTCTTCAGTCAAAGGCTTCTTCAGTTTGGATGCAAAACGGACCACTACAGGAAATCTTTCCTGCCCACAGCCATCAGCATCTATAATAACTCCTTGATTTAATTGAGTTACATCAACATTTCATTTCCCTCTGGGATAAATAAAGTATTTTTGAATTGAATTGAATTGAATTGGTAGAGGTTGAAAAGGGAGGAATGTGTTCCGATGTCATTCTAAATCTCTAAAAGTTGACTTAGGCTTGTTTTATCTCTTCTTTTTTTTTCGGAAGGCATGTTTTATAACATGTGAATAGCCCGGCTAGCTCAGTCGGTAGAGCATGAGACTCTTAATCTTAATCTTAAAAGCCACAGGTTCCTCTCTCAGTGACAGAGTCAGCCAGACTCCACCTGATCTGTACAAAGAAGAGAAGCAAACAGTCGAAATGAGCTACTCACACCAAGTTGATTGTTATAACGTAATCCTCTGGTACAAGCAATCCAACACACACCTGCAGCTCCTTGGATACATGCTTGCAGGCGCTGGAAATGTAGAGAAAGGAGTGATGAATGTGCAGATTAAAGGAGGTGCAAATAAAGGAGAAACCTGCACATTAACAATTGAAGGACTCCGCCTGAACAGCAGTGCAGTTTACTTCTGTGCTGCTAGTTACCACAGTGTAACATATCACTGCTGCTCAATACAAAAACCTCATGTGCATTTTCCATGTGTGTATTACAACTCAGATGCCTCCACATATGTAACTTACATCCATTAGGTGGCAGCATCAGACCTTAATGCTAATCTACAAACTGAGAGGAGGAACAACTGTGACACCACCCATCTGATGATTTCATGTATGTTTGGTGTTGCTGTTGGAGGGTTGACTCAGAAAGAAGCTGGAAATAATCAGTATAACTGCTGATGCATTAAGGGAAATAAACGAAATTCTTCAACATAACCAAACATCTGGAGAACAGAAAATGCTCATCTTTCTTCTTTGCTTTGCTTTTATCACCATGCTGCTTTCAGGTAACGACCTCAAAATAATTCAGACATTTCTGTTTAAGGTTAATGCTGCATCAGGATTTTAGAAAATAAATAAATCTTTCTTTCACTTTTCTGGTTTCATCAGTGCTGATAATGCTTTTTGCTGATCTTTTCTCAACAGATTCCTCTCTCAGTAACAAAGTCCAACAGGATCCATCAGAAATGTACAAAACACTTGAAGAAAAAACCCAAATTATCTGTTCACACAACAGTGATAGCTACGACCGAATCCTCTGGTACAAGCAATCCAACACACACCTGCAGCTCCTTGGATACTTGCTCGCAGGCAATGGATATGTAGAGAAAGGAGTGAATGTGAAGATTGAAGGAGGTGCAAATAAAGGAGAAACCTGCACATTAACAATTGAAGGACTCAGCCTGAACAGCAGTGCAGTTTACTTCTGTGCTGCTAGTTACCACAGTGTAACATATCACTGCTGCTCAATACAAAAACCTCCTGATCCCACATTTCTCTTTTCTCATCTCTCTTATAGCTCTCAGCTCCTTGCACCTGCATTCTAACCAGTGTTGGTCTCCTCTGATTATACTCAGAGATTAAAATGGGAGGTTCTTACTGTAGAGGAGTGACTTTAACCCCCACCTCTCTTTATTAACTGCAGCAAGCTCAACCATTGATAGTCAGTAGTGGCTGCTTCTGGTTGTTGATTATTTCTACTCTGTGATGACTCACATGTTTAATTTGCAGTCTTGTCTTTGTGGTTTCAAGTATACAAGCTAAACATGCAAAAACATATTTATCAAAGGACTTCTGAAAAACTTTTACATGAGAAGAATCAAAATGATTAATTTTCTCCTTTTCCTGTTGCCTGTCTGGTTGGCTTGACATTAGATATCCCCATTTAGAACAAACAAGACCACTAAAGCCCTAAAGAAAGCTCAAATACAAGAGCTTTTAGTTGTTGTTTTTCTTTTCAATTTCATGAAAGTTTAGGATCGAAAGATTGTAGTTTTAGGAGGAAATCATCAATGATTTTATGTTGGCACATAATCATGAAATTACTATGGTTCAGTCTGTTCAATATAAGTTCATTTCAGACTGAAAAAGAAACCCTGTTATTATCAGATATCTGCTTTAATGATCAAGTAGCCAAAGTTTTCAGAGCATTGCAGCCTGTGAGGTTTAGGAATGATGACCAACATTTACATTATGTCCTCATTCAGCTGTTTTTAGTTTGCAGCACATCAGTGTGTTAGTTTAATCCAAACAGGTGATCCAGGAAGTTGATGGAAAAATGTGAGTTTCAGACTGGACAAACACCAGGGTTTGGGCTTCAGTTCAGCTCTTTGTTATTTCAGTAATATTCATACAGTAAGGTGGCAGTATGTCTGTAGTGTATTGTGTTACTTTGAAAGGAGAACAATGCTCGAAGGCCCCGCCCACCTAAAAACACATTTCCTGATGGATAAGAGCCCTGACATGAAAGCTGATTAATCAGCTGAACTGCAAACAAGGCAGCAATAACAAGGATGTCCTTAGATTCAGCCATGAAACACCACATGACCATCACAGGCTTCTGCATAACCTTTCATCTTATGCGGATCTCAGGTAATGAAACAAATGTGGTTTTATCATTTTTTCAAATGAAACACTTCTAGAACAGTTGTCAGTTTTTGATTTATCCTTCACTGTATATTGTTACTGTATATTGTTATGTGTTTGCTGTTTGTGCTTTTCCACAGGTTCCTCACTCAGTGACAAAGTCAGCCAGACTCCACCTGATCTGTACAAAGAAGAGAAGCAAACAGCTAAAATCCACTGCTCACACTCTATTGACAACTACAACCGAATCCTCTGGTACAAGCAATCCAACACACACCTGCAGCTCCTTGGATACTTGCTCGCAGGCACTGGAAATGTAGAGAAAGGAGTGAATGTGCAGATTAAAGGAGGTGCAAATAAAGGAGAAACCTGCACATTAACAATTGAAGGACTCAGCCTGAACAGCAGTGCAGTTTATTTCTGTGCTGCTAGTTACCACAGTGTAACATATCACTGCTGCTCAATACAAAAACCTCCTGATCCCACATTTCTCTTTTCTCATCTCTCTTATAGCTCTCAGCTCCTTGCACCTGCATTCTAACCAGTGTTGGTCTCCTCTGATTATACTCAGAGATTAAAATGGGAGGTTCTTACTGTAGAGGAGTGACTTTAACCCCCGCCTCTCTTTATAAACTGCAGCAAGCTCAAGTATGTTTGATCAGAGGTAGCTGCATATCATTGTTGAATATTAAAACTCTATAATGGCTCAGATATTTCTAGTTCCTGTGGGATCACCTGGTTGGCTTGACATGAAATATCCCCATTTAATACACAAAATACCACTAAAGACCTAAATAAAGCTCAAATACAAGGGCTTTTAGTTTCTTTGCAAATTTTGAGGAAAGTTTCAAAACAACAAATTGTAGTTTGAAAAAGAAACAGGCCCATAAACATGGAATTACTATGGTTCAGTATGTTCAATATAAGTTCATTTCAGACTGAAAAAGAAACCCTGTTATTATCAGATATCTGCTTTAATGATCAAGTAGCCAAAGTTTTCAGAGTATTGCAGCCTGTGAGGTTTAGGAATGATGACCAACATTTACATTATGTCCTCATTCAGCTGTTTTTAGTTTGCAGCACATCAGTGTGTTAGTTTAATCCAAACAGGTGATCCAGGAAGTTGATGGAAAAATGTGAGTTTCAGACTGGACAAACACCAGGGTTTGGGCTTCAGTTCAGCTCTTTGTTATTTCAGTAATATTCATACAGTAAGGTGGCAGTATGTCTTTAGTGTATTGTGTTACTTTGAAAGGAGAACAATGCTCGAAGGCCCCGCCCACCTAAAAACACATTTCCTGATGGATAAGAGCCCTGACATGAAAGCTGAATAATCAGCTGAACTGCAAAAAAGGCAGCAATAACAAGGATGTCCTTAGATTCAGCCATGAAACACCACATGACCATCACAGGCTTCTGCATAACCTTTCATCTTATGTGGGTCTCAGGTAATGAAACAAATCTACTTCAATTGTGTTTTTTAAAATGCAAATTGATCCTTTTCTTAGTTTCTAAGAACTCCTTCATCGTATAATGTTGAGTGTTTTTGTCTTTGTGCTTTTCCACAGGTTCCTCTCTCAGTGACAGAGTCAGCCAGACTCCACCTGATCTGTACAAAGAAGAGAAGCAAACAGTCGAATTGAGCTGCTCACACCAAGTTGATAGTTATAACGTAATCCTCTGGTACAAGCAATCCAACACACACCTGCAGCTCCTTGGATACTTGTTTGTAGGCGCTGTAAATGTAGAGAAAGGAGTGAATGTTAAGATTGAAGGAGGTGCAAATAAAGGAGAAACCTGCACATTAACAATTGAAGGACTCAGCCTGAACAGCAGTGCAGTTTACTTCTGTGCTGCTAGTTACCACAGTGTAACATATCACTGCTGCTCAATACAAAAACCTCATGTGCATTTTCCATGTGTGTATTACAACTCAGATGCCTCCACATCTGTAACTTATATCCATTAGGTGGCAGCATCAGACCTTCATGCTAATCTACAAACTGTGAGGAGGAACAACTGTGACACCCATCTGATGATTTCATGTATGTTTGGTGATGCTGTTGGAGGGTTGACTCAGAAAGAAGCTGGAAATAATCAGTATAACTGCTGATGCATTAAGGGAAATAAACTAAATTCTTCAACAGAACCAAACATCTGGAGAACAGAAAATGCTCATCTTTCTTCTTTGCTTTGCTTTTATCACCATGCTGCTTTCAGGTAACGACCTCAAAATAATTCAGACATTTCTGTTTAAGGTTAATGCTGCATCAGGATTTTAGAAAATAAATAAATCTCTCTTTCACTTTTCTGGTTTCATCAGTGCTGATAATGCTTTTTGCTGATCTTTTCTCAACAGGTTCTTCTCTCAGTAACAAAGTCCAACAGGATCCATCAGAAATGTACAAAACACTTGAAGAAAAACCCCAAATTATCTGTTCACACAACAGTGATAGCTACGACCGAATCTTCTGGTACAAGCAATCCAACACACACCTGCAGCTCCTTGGATACATGCTCGCAGGCACTGGAAATGTAGAGAAAGGAGTGAATGTGCAGATTGAAGGAGGTGCAAATAAAGGAGAAACCTGCACATTAACAATTGAAGGACTCAGCCTGAACAGCAGTGCAGTTTACTTCTGTGCTGCTAGTTACCACAGTGTAACATATCACTGCTGCTCAATACAAAAACCTCCAGATCCCACATTTCTCTTTTCTCATCTCTTATAGCTCTCAGCTCCTTGCACCTGCATTCTAACCAGTGTTGGTCTCCTCTGATTATACTCAGAGATTAAAATGGGAGGTTCTTACTGTAGTGGTTCCCAAACTGGGGGGCGCAGAGCAATTGCGCTGGTGGAAAGCAGAAATGAATCAATCAATAAATGACACTGCTAGCATAACATGGACAAGTTTTTGATGGGGCTCCCACGTAATCGCAAAGCAGAGGATGAAGGATTGCCAAATGTGCATCCAAAGCAATTTCCTTCCATGGCAAATAAAAGCAGGTGTGACGACACGTATCTTGCTTTTAGCTTCAGCTGTGCAACGGTGGGTGATGAGGAGACACCGCAGTGTGTTGTCTGTCTTAAAGCGCTAAAGACAAACCACAAAGCAGTTGTTGTGTTGTCCTGTGGTTTGAGGTCATCTGTATCCACAGTTGTATTGTATGTGATTGCTGCTGCTTGTGCTTTTTCTTTTGTTTGTTTGTGTGTTTGTTCTCTGCTTGTCTGCTTCCAGGTGCTCCTGGTGGCTCTAAGTCTGGATTCCCCACAAAGGCCGTGGATTGTCTTCAGTTTTGTTTTTACAGGTGTAGCAGCTGGTTGTCTGGTTTTTCATTGTTTTCTCTGATTGTTTCTTCCTATTTCTGTTCCGTTTCTGTTTCTTTGCTCTCCCTCTGTCCCTGTCCCCCGGTCCGGTTTGGCACCATCACATGTTAAGTATTGTAACAAAAATAAATTAATAAGCAGTTGATGGGCATCAAGGGCAGCTTTTACATTCATAAAGCTTCCCTTGGCATAGCAAATGTGTTTGGCATTAACGGTATTCAGATTACAATTCTGCTGCCATAATGCTGGACAGGACAAGGGCAAAAAAAAAAGAAGACAAACCAGTAAGTTTTTCAGATAAAAACGTGCTCAACAGTCATTTTTTACTCAAGCTGCATCCAGGAGATGCTCAACTCGCCTCATGTAAAGTTGCCTACCGAATGGCCTAGTGTAAAAAGGAATTAATATTTCCCTGTGCTGTGGACATGTTTTCAATCCGAGCCTTATAAAAAGATCACTCTGGTTTCAACTATGCTTGATGACTCTGCAGCCAACACTATAAATAATTACACTGTAAAATGACATTTTACAATGCCAATTCCAGAAGGTGGGTGTGTTGGTACGGTGTGTGAAATGGGAATAAAAACTAGGGTCAAGGGTCCAAGAACGGCTCTCATCAGTTCCCAGGTGTTTACAGACTGAGGTTAAAAGAAGAGGGGATGCTACACGGTGCGGCACGTGGCCCTTTCCCAAACGTTTTTCAGCCGTGTTAACGCCATCAAACTCAAGAGGAGCTAACATTTAAGAGATCAGTATTTAACAACTTTGTTGCACAAAGGCTGGGTGGCCTCTCGCGGCCCAGTTTCCCTTTTTAAATAAACATTCGAGTCATACGTATTGAATGCTGACCCCGTGGTTGAACATCAAACATTTAGATGCAAACCTTGAAGACGTAGAACGTTTCAAACTGGATGTTTCGGCTGTTGTCTTGAAGCAAGTTCATCAACAGTTTCAAATTCTCTGCCCGACTGATGTACTTAGAAGGTTTTGGATCAACATCAAATGAATCCCTGGAGTCAAAAGAACCACTACTTTTATTATGGGTTGTCCAACAGATAATGGTGAGAATATAGAGGGGGATGGCCACTATATAACGCTGTTTTCACGTAGTTGTTAGCTGCTCACTGGTGTGAACTATGAACCTGAACAAGTGTGTACAATTGTAGCAGATTTTCAGCTTCCCACATGAGAAGCCTGGACAGAAATATTTGTTTTGATTTAAAAACCTGTACAGAATACGGGACCCGTGGCAGTCGGAGGATCCTTACCCGACCGGTACAGAGTAACACCTGTTTCAATAGTTTGTGAAACTAACTTCAACACTGTTGATATACAGCTTGCAGACATCCATTGCATCTCTCTGTTTTGAATGAAGATGATGCCCTTCTGTGATGATGACGATGATGTGAGTACAACCAACTGCTCGAAGCTGTAAATTGTCTCTTTGGGTCTTAACACATTGACTCCCAAGTCACGAAAACTACGTTTTTACTGCCCATGCGTTGGCTCCCAAACCGCAAAAATACGTTTTTACGTTTTTTTTATGGATTCTGAATCTATACATTCTAATGCACATTCTGTGTGATTTTTGTAATTATGTGATGAACAGAACTGACATAGATGGCAGTCAAAAACTGGTGTCATCATCTGGACATTTTGATCATTACGCCATTGGCTTTTCGTCAACTCAAGAACAATTTTGATAACGCTGCATTGATTGTTGTGCATTTCCGCATTTTGTCCAATCGCACGTGTCGGTTTCCAGAGGGTGGCGGTAAAGTAACATAAACAAACAACAAGAAGTAGAAGAAGACACGCGACAAGTCAGGAGGCGGTCTTATGAACAGGTTAGCTTAGCTTAGCTTTGCAACGTGCTGCGATCACGCTTGGAGGGAAAGGGAAGCCGATATCTCAGTTTGTTGTTGATTTTGGTGGATACCCGCCTTGGTTTAGCTAAGGATAGCTCGCTAATGGCGGCACCTAGAGACACGCAGTTTTGACCCACAAAGAGTTTAAAGTCTCAGCTTTCAAACGAGCCATAACATGTTTCAGTGGCCCTATCACATAATATGCTGTGACTGTACAAAAAACGTCAAAAAATGGTTTAGAACGCTGGGATTCTTCGACATAATTCTGTAAAAACCGCTGGTAGTCAATGTGTTAAAATTCTTTTGGGTCGGCATTGATGACAGATAAGCCACAGAAATGTATCACTGCAGTAATGGACAACTGTCGGCCCAGTTAAAGTACATTACAATAATTTGTCTGAAATCACTAAATTCATGACATTTACCATTTATCATTATCTAAAATGTTCTATTGTCTTTCTGATTCCAGCTGTTAGTCTGGGTCTTGAGGTCCGTCAGTCTCCCTCTGATCTCATCAGAAATCCTGGTGACAAAATGCAGATTTTCTGCAGCCGCAATAAAACTGACTACAGAGTGATGCTCTGGTACCAGCAGTCACCTGGAGACACAGCAATGAAACTCATTGGATATTTGAACTACAAAGCTGTCACAATGGAAGACAAATATAAAATTGGTTTCAATCTCACTGGAGATTTGGGTGGAGACGCAGCAAAGAATGGATCTCTGCACATCCCAGATGCAGGAGTGAATTACAGTGCAGTTTACTACCGTGCAGCATGAGAAGCACAATGACAGAAATCCCCTCTGAACTCTACAAAAACTGCACACAGTTTTTTTCTGCAGCTGTTTTTTTAGAGGGGCTCCCAAAGCAGCTGCTATGTGGTTGCCTTTCAGTTTGATGCATTCGCAGCACACTTCAGTAACACTGTTTCTGTACACTTTAACTTGGTGTCTCACTTTAGCACGATTTATACATCCAGGAAGGCAATCTACAGCAGCAAGAATATGTGAAGCCACTCCCTCCTTCCACTTCATCAGTTACAGTGATGGTGTTTCTTCATCCTCTTCATTCCTCTTTAAACCTCACTCATCTCATTTGAGCCATGATTTGAGCCTTAACACAAGTATAGATGCTGAGACTTTTCTGACTGTATCAACATCTGCAAAACTCTGTGAAACATAGTTTTATGTGTTTTGTTTTTTTAAAGGCTTTTAAACAAATCATCTGTGCTGCACAAGATGCACAAGGACACAAATCCCCTCTGAACTCAAAAACTGCACACGACTTATCAACTTCAGTGGTTTTGAATTTTAAAAAATGAAAAAAAACTGCTCTGGGACACCTGCTGAAGTGGTTTTATTATAATGGGATGTGAGGGTATAAATGCTAGATCCTTTAGACAAACAGAATTTCTAATGTAATGAAGTTTGGCAAGAAAAAAAAAGGGAATTAAATCTTAGATTTCATGTAATTTCCTTCATGGAAACAGTGATTAAACAGAAGTCTCACTCTCACTGAGAGGCTGATAAGGTCATGCAGACTGCCATCAGAAAACATTCAGCTTTCAGAGTCAAGGTGTTGCAAAGGTCCCGGCCAAGTCCAGACATTAGCCTGATTGAAATGCTGTGGAATTAAAAACCAAAACAATTTCTAATAACTTCTCTGCACTGAAGAGAGCTGTGTGGAACCCAATGGCCAAAAGCTCAACTAACTGAAGCAATGCTGACAAGAAGAATGGGTCAGAGTTCTTCCACAATGGTGAGACTGATAATGTCCCACAGAAAAGAATTCCATCAAGTTACTGCTGCTCCAGGTGAGTGTACAAGCTACTGAATCATGGGCTGGACTTTGTTCTTAGAAAAAAGCACACAAACATCATTTGATTCTCATTATTATAACTTCATTAAGTTTAATAAAGTCTACTATGGTTTATTATTATTCCTGTCTGCTGGAAGATCATGATTCATGAAATCAGGAAGATAAATGAGAAGATATATTTGACCTAGCTCAGTGGTATATTCTTTCATTGTGTCTCAGGTAAGCCATACTCAACACGTTTTTCACCTCATTCTTTTGTATAAATAGAGAATATTAATCTAGTCAGAGTTACTGACTGAAAGTACTGTTAATTAGAATTGTAATAAGTGACTGTAGGGGGGCTTAGGAACCAATCAGTTTTCTTTAAGCGGTAAAAGTCAGAGTTGGGTTTTATAGAGCAGCTCAAAGGGTCACATCATACGCTATAGTGACACTCCCACATGCAGCTCTTCATATCTTTGTAACAGTGTGTGAGACTGACAGTTTATGTCCGATACAACAAACTAATTAGTTTCACAATGATATCCATTTGTATAGCCTCCCCTAGAATTAGGAGCAGGGGGGTCATAGGGGGATGACTGCCAAGCCAGGCCCACGTCAATTTCACGGCAAATTCACGGCAGTTTTCTGCATTGCCTGCAAATTGCTGTGAACAGCCATAAACCTGAACTTTCATGACAATCTACAGTGCATACTGACGAAAATCCATCTTTTCATGCAGTGTAACTGTCCTCAAATTATCCCTGATTCTCTGTGTACTTCAGGTAACTAACGATCGCATCAACTCTGTCATGGTTTAATATCTGTTTCTCATTTGAAATGAAAGAAATCAGGGTTACAAAAAGTGTTTTCATGCGTGTGATAACCTCTCCTGTTAAAATCACAGGTCAAACTGATGGAGGCGCTGTCACACAGAACTCCATACTGTGGAAAGATTTAGGGGACAATGCAACAATAGACTGCAGCCACACTAGGGGTCTTCAGTTTTAGCAGATGAACTGGCACAGACAGCTGCTGGAGCAGCCATGAAACTGATGGTGTTCACAACAACAGGGAACAAAAAACATGACTTTGGAGGTTCCGGCTCTAAGAAGTTCTCAGCAACCAAGCCTGACGCTAGCAGTGGGACGTTCACAGTGATGAATCTGGAGCCAGCAGATAAAGGCTTGCATTTCTGCGCTGTGAGTGCACACAGTGAAACAGACATTCTCACCGCCTGAACAACAACCCTTATCTCTAATCTCCTGTATTGTGTGGTCCTCACACACAAAACATGACACTCCCATCTGCATCTATTTATCTCTAAATCTGAGTTATTGGATTCTGACTTCATAGACATGATCAAACGTGGCCATGTCAGTTTATCACGAGACAAAAAGTCAAATCAGGAAAGTCCACCACAGTAAATGGCATTAGAGACACAAGTATGTTTTAAAGTTTTAACAAGCAAACCCTGTAAATGAATATTTGGCTCTATGGCAGTTCAAATATTGAGTTTTGATAATGATTAATCCTTTACATAACACTCTCATTGTCATGCTATCAATACATTTTGCTCTAATAAAGATCAGCTGCATTTTTCCTGAAAACAACTTAAAAAGTCTTTACTTTGTGAAGTGTTTGATAATATTTTTTTCTCCAGCAGGTGGAGACAAACCTCAACAAATAACCACTTATGCTTCCAAAAAGCTCAGAATCAAGATAGTGCTTCCTGTTTAAATATGACAGGTCACTCAGTCATATCACTGCAGAAGTGATGCCTTCTCATGCACTGTCGGAACACACAGGACCTGAAGTGAGAGCGAGCAGCAGACTCTCATATCTCAACTTCTTTAACATGATATTTATGGTCTGCATATTTTGTGTCTTTCATCTTCCAGGAAATAATGGTGAGAAATCAAACAATATTCAGCAGGAAGATGATGCTAAGGTACAATTTTCTGCACTTAAAATCTTATCTGCTTCTCCACAGGCGCCTCTGACACCAAAGATGTCGACCAAACTCTTCTTTTCATCATGAAGAAAACTGGGGAATCTGTGGACAGTGAGATTAAATGTTCACACAACATACCAAGTTATCAGGTCATTCTGTGGTACAGACAAGACAAACACAGAGCTCTGAAGCTCCTGGGACATCTAAATTTCGAATCTGTAAATCTTGAAGACGAGGTGAAAGGAAAAATCAACTTTGATGGAGATGGTCGCAAACAATCAAGCCTCACCATTTCTGATCTTCAGCTGAACGACAGTGCTGTGTATTTCTGTGCAGCCAGTCGACACAGTGCTGCAGATTCCCCAAAAGTCAATGCAAAAAGCCTTTCATCTGTTCCACTCACAGACGAGACGTTTAAGCTCCTGAACACCTGCAGGGAGCCACTGACTCAACAAAGACTCAACCAAGATTTTATCAACAATTTGATGTACTTTGATGGTTGTTAATATCTTTAAAACAATAATGAAAAAAATGGCTGAAGGATAAGTTTTTTTATTTAATCTATCCAGATTTTTTCAAAAGAAATGTACAATTCTTTGAATTATAGATACCAGAAAATTGTGTAAAATGTCCCATCCTGTGTCCCTCTCTTCAAATGATTTGTTTAGTCTGAACACAAGTCCAAAGGCCAAAGTTTCACTTTAGTGAATTTGGAACGACCGAGACTCTTTCAGAAACACTGAAACCTGATCACAGATAATTCCTTAGTAAATATTGCAGATGTACTGGTACAGACAGCTGCCAGGAGAAGCCATGAAACTGATCGTCTTCACAACAGCAGGAAAAAGTAAGCATGACTTTGGGGATTTTGGCAAAGAGAAGTTCTCAGCCACCAAGCCCGACGCTCACACTGGGACGTTCACAGTGAAGAACCTGGTGCCAGCAGACGGAGGCTTGTATTTCTGTGCTGTCGGGGAGCACAGTGATACAGGCATGCGTGGAAGCTAAAGAAAAACCCCACTGCAGTACTCACAAACTTACACTAATAATCTCATGCATTCCAGGGGGACCTGAAGTACCAATAATAGCAGCTTTACTCTTAAAGTCACAATGTGCTGACAGGATCAGTGATGTCACATGAGATTTTGACACACCCGCCTGGAACTGAGCCTGCCTCTGAGCCTGCCACTGATCCTGCCTCTGAGCCTGCCTCAGATCCTGTCTCCTGAGCCTGCGTCTGAGCCTGCCTCTGAGCCTGCCACTGATCCTGCCTCTGAGCCTGCCTCTGAGCCTGCCTCTGAGCCTGCCACTGAGCCTGCCTCTGAGCCTGCCTCTGAGCCTGCCTCAGATCCTGCCTCCTGAGCCTGCGTCTGAGCCTGCCTCTGAGCCTGCCTGATCCTGCCTCTGAGGCTGTCTCTGATCCTGACTTTGAGCCTGCCTCTGAGCCTGCCTCTGATCCTGCCTCTGAGCCTGCCTCTGAGCCTGCCTCTGAGCCTGCCTCTGAGCCTGCCTCTGAGCTTGCCTCTGAGCCTGCCTCACTCTCGCAGTATCAGATGGAAATTATTCATACAGTATGTCGCTAACATTATTACAGGACCTGGAAGTTTTACGTTACAGGGCTCTCAAGATTTGAATGCAGGCAAGAGTGACAAACACTTTGGAGCGCTTCTGCCTTGATACCATGTTGGAAACATTGTGAGCCAAAATACGAAGCGTGCACATGACATCATCGCGCAAATAAGTCAGACGTTAGCAGAACCCATAAACGGGATCGTTAGGCAGGCGGATTAACGATTCCACAGAATCAAACTACTCAGAGCCGGTTCTGGATTCCCATCCGTACTCAGGAACTGACATTTGAGGGTTTATCCTGCTAAACATGAACATGATTAATCACAATCCCCTCGTGTTTTTTTTTTCCATTTTTGTTTTAGGTAAAATCCAAAAAAAAAAGAAAATTACACACAATGTAAATGTAAAATGTAAATGTATTTTATTTATACAGCCCTTTACAGACAATCGTTACGATGTACCAAAGTGCTGGTAATAAAGCAGGTAATAAATAAAGAGAAGAATAAGTTCAAACAAATAAAAACAATAAAAGAACAGTGAAAGCAATAAAATACAACAAAATTAAATAAGATAAAATAAGATAAAAGTGTCATCATACTACTGGGTATTAAAAGCAATCCTAAATAAGTAGGTTTTTAGCCTAGATTTGAAGAGGCCCAGGTCAGAAATAAGACACAGCTCAACAGGGAGCTTATTCCATTATTCCAGAGTCTGGGGGCAGCGACGGAAAAATCTCGGTCACCCCAGGGTTTGTATTCTGACCTGGGCACTTCCAGCAGAAACTGATTTGTTGACCTCAGAGCTCTACCAGGATTGCAGACTGTTAAAAGCTCAGATAAATATGATGGGGCGAGGCCGTTAAGAGCTTTAAAAACAAACATTAAAAGTTTAAAATCAATTCTATAAAGGACAGGAAGCCAATGGAGGGAGAAGAACAGGAGTGATGTGCACACGTCTGTTGGTGTTGGTTAAAAGACGGGCAGCAGCGTTCTGCACAAGTTGAAGGCGACTGAGAGAAGACTGAGAGACGCCGACATAAAGTGCATTGCAATACTCTGACCTTGAACTTATTAGGGCATGGATGGCTTTCTCAAGGTCATGACAACTTAAAAACATTTTAACTTTGGCCAGGAGACGTAACTGGAAAAAAATAGTCCTGACGACATTGTTAATTTGTTTGTCCAACCTCAGATCAAAGGTCAAAGGTCACTCCCAGATTTCTGACGGTTGAACTAACCTTTGAAGACAAGGTGCCAAAGCCAGCCGTCACAGTATACCCAAACACAATGCATTCAGTTTTGTCATCATTTAAATGAAGAAAATTTGGGGCCAACCACTCCTTAATATCAGCAATACAATTAAACAAAGAACATTGTGCACTGTTACTATTTGGCTTCAATGGTAGATAAATTTGTAAATCGTCTGCATAACAGTGGAAAGAAAGGTTGTGCCTGGCTATAATTGACGCAAGTGGTAGCATGTATAATGAGAAGAGGACAGGGCCAAGAATAGATCATTGAGGGACTCCACAGAAGAGAGGAGCACTGGAAGAGGAAAGGTCACCAACTATAACGGAGAAGGTTCTACTGGACAAGTAAGACGCAATTGTGTCAATAATCACTGCATTATATTCTGCAAAAACTATCATCAAAGCAGTAGCAGTTAGCAGTATGATGAACTGCTATATGAGGGTAGAAATTGTAATACTTTAAAAGCTGTGCTATAGTATTGCTCTGGAACCCTTTTTTAAGCATACATCTCCCTTTATCAAATTCCAGTAACTCAAATATACAGGGTGAGAAAATTCCATCATTATTTGTGACAAGCAGGCATCTATTTTCATAAAGTGGCAGTATGGCTGCAGAGTACTGCAACAGTTTATGAAGAGAACAATGCATGAAGGCTCCGCCCACCTAAAAACACATTTCCTGATGGATAAGAGCCCTGACATGAAAGCTGAATAATCAGTTGAACTGCAAACAAGGCAGCAATAACAAGGATGTCCTTAGATTCAGCCATGAAACAACACATGATCATCACAGGCTTCTGCATAACCTTTCATGTTGTGAGGGTATCAGGTAATCAACCAAGCGTAGTTTTATGATTTTTTTAATTAAACTTAGTTCAATTCTAAATCTTTGATTTGTATATTGTATATTGTTACTGTATATTGTTATGTGTTTGCTGTTTGTGCTTTTCCACAGGTTCCTCACAAGTCAGCCAGACTCCACCTGATCTGTACAAAGAAGAGAAGCAAACAGCTAAAATCCACTGCTCACACTCTATTGACAACTATGATACAATCCTCTTGTAGCGTTGGGCACGTTATTAATTAATGTTTATCTCGATAATTTGGGGCACCACCTCTTGCTTTGTTTTAACTTATTTAAGTCACAGTCCAAAGAGGAAAACTGTTAATACAATAAATTGAGCAATCTCACTGAAACGCTAAGTCCTGATTGAAGTGACAACCGGCTTAATAAACTGTCCGTGACGCTGTTGATGAATTACTTACAAACATATTTATTCAACATTTCACAAGTATAATTGTATGAGCAGTTGTTGAGAGAGACAGAAATTAGAATTATTTGCAATATTCAGAAGGGCATACGGAGGGAAGGAAGAAGCAGTTTACTAACAGGGTTAACTATCAAAATGTGGCTAAATCTGGTTCGTAACACGGATATTGTGCCACTATCTTCTGCCGGCGGATGCCTGCTCATTCGTCGCTTCCAGAGGAAGTATTCATCATATCCACAGCTTCAAAAGATCTCAAATTCAGCACCTTACTTTTGTGGTAGAGTGGAGAGATCGCGTGATACGGCTCGGCTGCAGGCGTCGTTGAGGAGGCCCCGTTTCCTTGGTGACCAGCGAAGTGGCTTCAAGTCGCCTGCTCCTTTACTCTTCCTGGATGGAGTGTAGTCGCTTAGGCCGTGGCTGTGTGAGTTGGCAAACACTTGCGTGTATCAGAACCAGACAAAAAGGGAAAGTCTAAAAAAATGGGAATTAGTAGTTAAGGAGTAACAAAGAGATGGTAGGGAGCTGCGGTTTGAAGACAAGAGAGAGCTGAGGGGACAAAGGGAGTGGTCAAGGCTTGGAGGACCACCGGGAGGTCCCAGAGTTGCGGATTTGAAGAGTAAGAGCGTGAGTCTCCTGCGCGCTTCGGCCTTTAAACCTGAGGTCACGTGTCAGCTTTCGTCCAATCAGCGTTCAGCTGGCTTTTGACCCAAAGGTAAAAAAGGGGGGGTTTTAACCGAGCTGGATTCATGAGACAAAAAAAAGGAGAATATACTGCTTTTCCTTCCATACGCATTTAACTCATATTGCGTTGATTTTTAGAAGATACACGATTCATAGCAATTAATAATGTTTGCATGAGATCAGCATAAACACAAATATGAGCATGGAACAGTTATCAGCATACAATACTTCATATTATCATGATAAAAATGGTATGACAAACTTTTGGTTACTGTTAAATAGAGTAATCTACAGCTCTTTGAGTAATACCTGTGGAATTAACACCATTGGGTTATGCATTGCACATAATGAGAACATTAAAACATCCATAGTTGTAAGTGTCCCTGGTCATTAGGCTGACATAGTGAAAAGTGTCTGTCATCTGTGTCCTTTGGGTGGCGCTGTGGCTCCACCGGAGAATTTCTATAAAAATCAGATATTTGTAACTCCTGGAATGTTCCATGTAAAAGAATGAAAAAGGTCTTGAAATGACCCGTGGATTTGTCCAGTAACGATTTTCACACTTTTAGTCCAATGAAAAGTGAGGTTTGTGGTGGAATCTTTACTTGCTAGAAAATAGAGAGTTGAACATTCCTTTCGTAACAGGCCAGGAAAGAAAAGCAAGCCTGGTCTGTTTCTCTATCAGAAGGTGTCAGTTGCATAATTTATTATGCATAGATGGCATGGGGGAGTGAAGAGTCAACAAAGACCCCAGTTGGCCAGAATTCACATCTGGGTCCTTATCTTCTTTAGGTAATCCGTTGAAAGGGTCGTAAACGCTACACTCTGGTACAAGCAATCAAACACACATGTGCAGTTCCTTGGATACTTTTTTTAGAAGCTGTAAATGTAGAGAAAGGAGTGAATGTGAAGATTGAAGGAGGTGCAAATAAAGGAGAAACCTGCACATTAACAATTGAAGGACTCAGCCTGAACAGCAGTGCAGTTTACTTCTGTGCTGCCAGTTACCACAGTGTAACATATCACTGCTGCTCAATACAAAAACCTCCTGATCCCACATTTCTCTTTTCTCATCTCTCTTATAGCTCTCAGCTCCTTGCACCTGCATTCTAACCAGTGTTGGTCTCCTCTGATTATACAGAGATTAAAATGGGAGGTTCTTACTGTAGTGGTTCCCAAACTGGGGGGCGCAGAGCAATTGCGCTGGTGGAATGCAGAAATGAATCAATCAATAAATGACACTGCTAGCATAACATGGACAAGTTTTTATGGGGCTCCCATGTAATCGCAAAGCAGAGGATAAAGCATTGCCAAATGTGCTTCCAAAGCAATTTCCTTCCATGGCAAAGAAAAGAAGATGTGACGACACGTATCTTGCTTTTAGCTTCAGCTGTGCAACGGTGGGTGATGAGGAGACACCGCAGTGTGTTGTCTGTCTTAAAGCGCTAAAGACAAACCACAAAGCAGTTGTTGTGTTGTCCTGTGGTTTGAGGTCATCTGTATCCACAGTTGTGTTGTATATGATTGCTGCTGCTGGTGCTTTTTTTTTTTTGTTTCTTTTGTTTGTTTGTTTGTGTGTTTGTTCTCAGCTTGTCTGCTTCCAGGTGCTCCTGGTGGCTCTAAGGCTGGATTCCCCACAAAGGCCGTGGATTGTCTTCAGTTTTGTTTTTACAGGTGTAGCAGCTGGTTGTCTGGTTTTTCATTGTTTTCTCTGATTGTTTCTTCCTATTTCTGTTCCGTTTCTGTTTCTTTGCTCTCCCTCTGTCCCAGTCCCCCGGTCCGGTTTGGCACTATCACATGTTAAAGGAATGGTTCGGCGTAAAATGATAATTTGAGCATCACATGGTCATGCCACATAATTTATATGGGTGATGAGCCTTTCTCCGAAAGACCGCGGCATTCCGAAGTTGGCTATTTTGAAGTGTTTTGTTAGAAACGCAGCCATTGCAACTGTCAGGGCCGTATTAAGTCAATGTGGTGCCCCTGGGCACTAAACCTCAAGTGCCCCTAGGCTACATTTTCAAACGTATTCATTCAAAATCAGTAACAATTAAAGCAGCATCCATCTATATACAGTATGTAGGATTATTCAAATATCTCCATTTAAAACCAATCAATTAAATTCACTATCAATCCAAACAGCATCCATATATTGAAATATACAGATTCAAAATGTGTATCAATTCGAAGAGCATTTATCTATATGTGACCAGACCATAGGAGAAATGGACACAACAAAATAAATTTGTGGGTTTGCTTATTCCCAGACTGTACTTTATTTGAAAAGGCACAGCATTAACTTTGTAATTCTGAGTGGAATATCACAGTTACCAGAAAACCAAAACAAAAATAATTTCCTACTATCTCTCTTGTGTAGGCTAGCTTCAGTTTTGTGAACATTAATCCGGTAATACAGACAACAGTAGTGGCTATCTCTATCTGTAAACAGAAAATAAACACACAAAAATTGACTGAATAAAATACACATTTCTAGCCACTCTGGATACCATCCTTTTAAAATAAACACCATTACAGTAACTCAAATGCATATATAAATATATATAAACAAGGTACATTTTTTTAATCATCTTCTAACTAAAAAGAATTCACTCACTCCTCACTTGGAGTCTAAGAGCCTCACGTCACGCTCGACGCTGCTCAAACTCGGCTCCTTCTCCCCTCTGCGAGGCACACCAACACAACATATTACAGTTTCATAAAATAAACAAAATCTGATGACCTAGCGGTGCTAATCATTGTTTGAACTGCATATTAATAGCGACTTACGCTGTCCCGACGCCATAACAGGTGGGCTCTCGGCACGGAGGAAACTATGAAAAACACTCTGAACCAGTCCTCGGCAACAAACAAACAGGTACACTCTCCAGTCCCGAATGTCAACCTGTGGGCTCACAAAGTCTCTCCACCATAGATTGCAGAAACTAATCTTGCGGTTGTACTCACTTTTCTCTGAGTTATTCGCACAGGTAACATGCACGTGTTAACGCCATTATCTGCTCTGTTTCTCCAATTCGCGGTACTCGCGTCTTTCGTTCTTTTGCAACTCTCGCAGGAGTTTCCCCATACGCAGCTCTTAAAGTGACAGGACACTTAATAAAACACACCACAGAGACAGAAAACACCATCACCCCTGTTCACCTGGCTACATTCTCCCCTGCTACCAGTCAACGTCCTCGGTGGCTTATGTATCCTTAGCCCCATTAAGTTGTGATGAATAAAGGACCATTCCTGCTAACACCTGAGACAGTAAATCTGGACTAAAGGACACCGCGTTACATGCAGACATGGGCAAGTTAAAAGGGTTTCTGTTTTGTCCAGCAGTTGTTCTCTGACTCCTGCGTGTAGGAGGAACGGGTGTGTCTCCATTGACAGCCTCCTTTCTCCTGCGGGGAGCAGGTACAGGCCTCTCCTTTGACCTCTCTGCAGGCGTGGAGGGAGCCCTAGACAGTGGATGAGGGCAGGGCAATTGTTCCGTCTCCAAGCTCTCTTCCGACATGTTACTTATCTCCTCTTCAAGTCCTTCCTCTCTCTCCTCCACACTCTCAGCTCCTTCATTTGGATAGTGCTCCGTCTCAATCCCTGGATCCACATTCTCAAAATCCTGAAATGCTCCATGCTGAGCTGTTGGATGTGTGACTCTCTCTTCCAGAATGAACTCAGGCTCCATGAACTCCATCTCTGATTCTGGACTGTGGTCAGTTTCATCCATGGGGGTAGGTGAACGGTGACGCAGCCTGGGTGCCGGCACAGGACCTACACAGGGCTGCAGGTTAGATCTATGTACCCTCTTTGCTGGCCCACCCTCTAGTGGTTCCACTGTGTACGTGGTAACCTGAACATCAACAACTTTATACACCATGGCTGACCAAGCATCCTGAATCTTGTTCCTTCCTGGTGGTCTATAGCGGAGAAACACAAACTGTCCCACCTGAACATTTGGACAGTACACTCGCTCTTGCTGCCGAGCTACTCTTTCCTCAGCCTTTCGTTCAGCACACTCTCTCGCTCTGGCATGAGCATCTTGAAGACGCTCCTGGTGTACAGCTAACCAGTCTGGTTTATCACTGTTCTCCTGTTCGTGGCCCAACAGTGCATCAATCGGAAGGTGAGGGTGAACTCCAAACAGCAAATAGTAGGGTGAATACCCTGTGGTCGAGTGTGGTGTGACATTGTACGCATATACTAGCTCTGACAGGTGTTCAGGCCAACACCGCTTTTTCTCAGGGGGGAGTGTACGCAAGAGGTCATGCAAAGTGCGATTGAACCGTTCACACTGGGGGTTCCCTTGAGGGTGATGTGGTGTTGTTCGGGTTTTCTTCACTCCATACAATCTGCATAACTCAGCGATCACAGCACTTTCAAAATTCCTGCCCTGATCAGAGTGCAGGCGTTCTGGCACTCCATACTTCAGAAACCACTCTTTCAGGATGACTTTAGCAGTGGTATCTGCCTTTTGATCACGTGTAGCAAAGGCCTGACTGAACTTAGTAAACACATCTGTCATTACAAGTACATTTTCACGACCATCTGTGGCACGTTCCAATGTTGTGTAATCCATAGCAACCACCTCAAGTGGGCGTGTGGCTAAGAATGGGGTGTGGGGTGCCTGAATCTTTGGCTGTGGCATTTTTGTTAACACACACCTCTGACATTTCTTCACCCACTGCTCAACATCTACATGCATGCCCACCCAAAAACATCTTTGTCTCAGCAGGCCCAACGTTCTTTCGATTCCTTGATGCCCCATCTGATCGTGTACACTTTTGAGAACCTGGTCTTTGAGGCTGTCTGGCAGCAGTAGCTGATGACAGATTCCAGTATGAGCATCTTCAATCACTCTGTACAAAAGTCCATCTTTCTCTTGTAGTCGCGACCACTGTTTCAACAAGGAGCGGACTGGTTTTGTCAGAGTTCTCTTGTCCGGGTAAGTTGGTTTCTTTTGTTTATCCCAGAACCCTCTCAAAACTCTGATCACTGGGTCGGACTGTTGGAAGCTCTGAAGCTCTGCTTTGGAATATCCAGGGAGTGTAGGAGTGTTATCCTGGACCGCTTCATGAACCCCTGTCTCACTGACTTCAGACGCACTTACTTGTCTGAGCTTACAGCACTCAACACCTGCTGTCAATAGATCTAAATCTAGGGCTGTACCTGGCCTGAGAGTGTTACATATGGCTACACATCCATCAAACTCTGCGTCTTCGCTGTCAGGTTCTGGCTCACCGTTTTCTGGTCGTCGGGAAAGAGCATCAGCAGCAGTATTACACCGGCCAGGGCGATACTTCACATCGAAATCGAACACGGCCAGCTGAGCGACCCACCGCTGTTGGATGGCTCCTAAACTAGCCGTGGAGAGGTGGCACAGGGGGTTATTATCGGTGATGATTGTGAACTTTGACCCCAAAAGATAACTCCTGAATTTCTCGGTGACAGCCCATTTTAAGGCCAGGAGCTCAAGCTTCATGCTACTATAATTTTGATCATTCTTTTCTGCTCCTCTTAGCCTCCTACTGGCATAGGCTATGACTGTCTTCCTCCCGCCCTGTTCCTGATACAGTACCGCCCCCAAACCCAGGTTGCTGGCGTCTGTCTCTAATATAAAAGGAAGAGTGAAATCTGCATAGCCTAGTGTGGGAGCACTAGTTAGCTTTCCTTTCAAATGCTCAAAAGCTCGTAGACACTCTGGTGTCCAAGACGACCTGAACAGCTGATTAGCCCTGACCTGGCTGCTTTCCTTGACACATACAGTTACAACATCATGAAGAGGCCCTGCAATCTGTGAAAACCCCTCTATGAACCTCCTATAGTAACTGCAAAACCCCAAAAATGATCTGAGCTCCTTTACACTGCTAGGGACGGGCCACAGCTTCACTGCACTTATCTTTTCTGGATCTGTGTCTATACCTTGGGCGGAGACCTGGTGGCCAAGGAACCTAACCTCAGATTGGAGGAAATGGCACTTCTCCACTTTAACTTTTAGACCCGTCTCTTTCAACCTCTTCAGAACGGTCTCAAGTCTCACTAAGTGCTCCTGGAATGTTGGAGAAAACACCAACAAGTCATCCAGATAAATCAACACAATTTGGAAAGCTAAATCACTCATTGTGGCCTGCATCAAACGCTGAAACGTTGCAGGGGCGTTTGATAGCCCAAAGGGCATCCGAAGGTACTCATACAGTCCAAATGGTGTTGTGAACGCTGTTTTGTTCCTGTCTTTCTCTTGCATCACGACCTGGTGATATCCGCTTGCGAGATCGATGGTTGAGAAGAAAGCCGCACCACTCAGGGCATCCAGACTCTCGTCGATGCGTGGAAGAGGGAAGGCATCACGCCTTGTCTTTGAGTTCAGCCTCCGATAATCTACACAGAGCCGCAAACTTCCATCAGGCTTGCGCACGAGGACGATTGGTGAAGCATAAGAGCTTGAACTCTCCTGAATCACTCCCTTTTTCAACAGCGCAGAGATGTGCTCTTTAACCTCCTTGTACTGATTAGGTGGTATGCGGCGGTATGGCTGGGATACTGGTGTGTCATCCACCAGGGGGATTTCATGTCTCACTCGATCAGTTTGTCCCAGATCCTCATCACTGGCTGCAAACACATCTGCGAATTTCATCAACACTGCTCCTAACTCTGCCTGCTGTTCTGGCGTGCCACCTAAGTGTAAGCGGTCAAGTAAAGTCTGTGTGTCACTACTAGATCCCTGATCATCTTTCCGGTTAATGACCACTTCCTCATGATTAGCAGAGATACGGTTAAACTTAACCTCATAGGGGTCACCCTCAACACACTGACACGGGCTGAGAATACCAAGCCTAGTCTTTGGAGAGAGCCAGACATCTTCTGGCGAAAAGTTGACTACTTGGACTGGAAAAATGTGATTGTTGGAGGAGATCACTGTAGGAACAACTATCAACCCACCAGGAAGTGGAACGCTCCCTGGCTCAAACAACATGATGCCCCCACCCTCTGTCTGCATTTTAGGGCCCCTTGCATGAACGGTGGTAACGGATGAAGCAGGGACATGTACTTTGTGTTTATCAGCTACACGAGCCATAGACATCTTCTCAATGGGTTCTGCCTTTTGCACTCGATTGAAGGCCTCTCTCCAAACAGAGTCCAGCTCACACCGAAGAGTGGTGTCTACTTCTGAGAGCATTAACTGTCTGCACCGTTTAGCAATGTTCATTCCAATGATGCCTGGTAGAGACGAGTTTGGTTCATTTGTGTCATCATCTTTGATTACGAGGAAACCACACTCTGGGATGGTGAGCCCCATCACCTGTATGTCCAACTCAACATAGCCTAAGTATGGCAGTGGTAACTTGTTTGCAGCTGTCAGTTTAAGCCATTTAGCAGTGCAGTGCATGTCGTCTTCGTCTCCATGGAGGTATTTTGTGAAAAAGCTTTCCGTCAAAATGCTAACATTACTTCCTGTGTCTAATAAGCACCTAAGAGGGACACCATCTATCTGGATGTCTACCTCTGGGCACTCACCTACAGCATTTTTTAAGAAACGCTCTTTGGTCAAGGTGTCTGGTGAGCCTTCTGACTTGCCTCGCATTGTCCGGCTCATAGCAATGGAGGGCTCTCGTTTCCCTGTACTGCAGGAGGAGGTGTAACAGACTTGCTTCCTGGTGTACGTGGTGTAGTGCACTGTCTAGCAATGTGCCCCACCCCTTCACAGCGCAAACAGATTGGTTGACCCTCACTAGTGTACTTGGGCTGAACTTTAGGTCTGCTACTCTTAGGACCACCTCCTGAACTGACAGTCTGTGTTGTGAGCTCACGAACTGCATTGGTAAGTTCCCCAATCGCTTTTCCTTGCTGAGCAATTATCTTAACTACTTCCTGCAGAGTCATTTTTAAGTCAGTTGGTGAGTCAGTGGTCCGGTTCGCCTTTTCTGTCACTTCATTGGGGCTGGCACCAACTAGATTTCTACTCCTTGCTACGTTTGAGCTCCGAGGACGGTCTTCCAGGGCCCACATGATCGCTTCTTCACGTACATCAAACAGAGTAGACCTAGGCTTCTCTCTAACGAGCCTGCGAAGTTCGCGGCGGAGGGCAGAGTCGCGCACGCCTTCAATGAACTGGTCTCTAAGTGCTAGCTGCGCGTCAGCTACTGCATCAGGGGACTGTTGGAGAGCGGTGTTAAGCAGCCGTGAGAGAGCATGTGAATAATCTCTAAGGTCCTCTCCGTCTAACTGTCTACGGGCATAGAAAGCATGCAACAGTTGTGGGGTACTGCGCTTCTCCCTAAAGGCTTCTCTCAGACAGGTATATACATCACCGGGTTGCCAATCCCATCCCCTCATGCACAGTTTGACTTCCTCCAAGGCTGAACCCCTTAACAGTGAGAGGATAAAATCTACTTGATCCTCGGTGTGTAGACCCCTCGCTCTCATTGTCCTCTCCACCTCTTCTATAAACTCATCGACAGTGTAAACATCTTTCCCAGGTTCACCACTAAATGGTACAATGTGTTTTTCTCTTGGGATGTAAACAATGGACCTTGCCTGAACATTACCCAAATCAGCAATACTGGACATAACATTATCATGTTTCTTACTCAGTTCTTGGATCTGTGATTGCAGCTGTACCAAACGGTTACCTTCATCCTCATATCTAGAAGTAGCAGGGCCATACTCGTCATCGCTGAGCTCCGCTCCTGGAGCTGCCGCTCCCCCATCTTCTGCTGACATTTTGGAAAGTCTCTTATAGTGTCTTTATTGCAGGAAAAAGACACAGTCAGTAACCAGTTCACCGTCCCTCAGTCCCACAGTCCCACAGTCTCACGGACAGAGACACCAGACGATCAGCTCCTCCAAGCGGCCCACAGCAGTGATGCAGACACTCCACTCGTCCAGGAACTCCAACAACGCGTCCTGTGCAGCCACTTCCAAGACACCACGCGCTGCTCCAGTCTTCACCACCACTGTTGTCTTTTACTCCCTATAACTTCTATCTGACTGTGATCTCAAAATTAAACAGGGGAATCCCACTTCTGACACCAATTCGTGTGACCAGACCATAGGAGAAATGGACACAACAAAATAAATTTGTGGGTTTGCTTATTCCCAGACTGTACTTTATTTGAAAAGGCACAGCATTAACTTTGTAATTCTGAGTGGAATATCACAGTTACCAGAAAACCAAAACAAAAATAATTTCCTACTATCTCTCTTGTGTAGGCTAGCTTCAGTTTTGTGAACATTAATCCGGTAATACAGACAACAGTAGTGGCTATCTCTATCTGTAAACAGAAAATAAACACACAAAAATTGACTGAATAAAATACACATTTCTAGCCACTCTGGATACCATCCTTTTAAAATAAACACCATTACAGTAACTCAAATGCATATATAAATATATATAAACAAGGTACATTTTTTTAATCATCTTCTAACTAAAAAGAATTCACTCACTCCTCACTTGGAGTCTAAGAGCCTCACGTCACGCTCGACGCTGCTCAAACTCGGCTCCTTCTCCCCTCTGCGAGGCACACCAACACAACATATTACAGTTTCATAAAATAAACAAAATCTGATGACCTAGCGGTGCTAATCATTGTTTGAACTGCATATTAATAGCGACTTACGCTGTCCCGACGCCATAACAGGTGGGCTCTCGGCACGGAGGAAACTATGAAAAACACTCTGAACCAGTCCTCGGCAACAAACAAACAGGTACACTCTCCAGTCCCGAATGTCAACCTGTGGGCTCACAAAGTCTCTCCACCATAGATTGCAGAAACTAATCTTGCGGTTGTACTCACTTTTCTCTGAGTTATTCGCACAGGTAACATGCACGTGTTAACGCCATTATCTGCTCTGTTTCTCCAATTCGCGGTACTCGCGTCTTTCGTTCTTTTGCAACTCTCGCAGGAGTTTCCCCATACGCAGCTCTTAAAGTGACAGGACACTTAATAAAACACACCACAGAGACAGAAAACACCATCACCCCTGTTCACCTGGCTACATATACTGAAATATATTATCAATTCAAAGAGCATCCACCTATGCAGCACTAACAACACTCCTATTATCCAGGGGGACGTCATTGCCACAGCCGTCCCAGAGCACCATAAGTTGTCTCCCCGGAATGCCAAACCACGCACACTTAAAAACTTAATCAGGGTGCTTGCTCTTTTTCCAAATCAAAATTCCAGACTTTTTTTCCCCAAAACCTTAACTTTATGTACTTGTAACTTGTGTGCCTACTTCATTGGTTGAGATTGTACCAACTGTGTTTATTAGAAATGTTCATTTTTATAGGCTAGTATTCAATGAACAAATGTATTATTTACAGTAAATTATGCTTTTACTGATGAAAACGTTTCAAAACATGAAAATCACAAGTGCATGAATTTCACATCAAACAAGTGTCACAAAAACTATCTATAAAAAAATTAATGGATGGATGAATGTATGTAGAATTCAGTCTCTTCACTCACATCTTATCCCATTAGGCTAATACAGTACGTGAGCAGTTAGTAAAATTATAGTTTTATAGCCTACCTTCCTATTTCTCATTTCACAATGCCTTTGAGCATACTGTAACATTGTACCATACATTTATTTTCCATACTTTATTAAGACTTATTATTATTTATTAAGACACACAAAATTCAAGACTTTTCAAGGTCTGGAAAACAGTGCTTCAAAATTCCATACTTATTAAGACTTTCAAGACTTGCGCAAGCACCCTGTTAGGCTAGGCGTCCACTATTCCGGCACGTCACCGTAACTCGCCGGATTGGATGCCTAGTCTCGCCGTGTTGCTGCTGCAGTGGGCGTGTACAGAGGGGCCTGTATACGAAGTTGTATAGAACATACGGGCTCCGGGGGAAAAGTAAATAACTTGTGATTTTAACCAACCGAAGTTTCTCCCTCTAAAAATTTGAGTTTTGGAGGGAAATTAATGTGTATAAATCGTCAGCAATGGAAAATTATTTCGTATTTCACCATGGCTGTGGATCTGCGAGCGAAGAGAGCTGCTGAGCCGACACAGGAGATCACATGATCTACAGTCATTGGATAATGCACTCCGTCTGCTGTGGCAAATTTGCATAAACTTCGAGCGAGCCCAACTTTTTGACGTGCCGCAAGTCCCCCGCTCGCCGTGCCGGAATCCCAGCATGCTTTGCGAGCACGGCGACAACGATCGGCCGGATTTCATTGAAAATGAATTGAATGCGTTGGATACGGCTTGACATGCCGGAATAGTGGACGCCTAGCGTTAATCACGGCCACAATGCGTCGCAACACCTCTCTCCAATACTACATCCTCTTTTTGTTGTCTGAGAACAACATCAACCGTACCGCATTCCGTGACCTCCTGAGAAGTGCGAGCAGAGCAGACACTCGCGGTGGCTTGCTGCGCTCTTCTCATGGGCTGTGACTCTGTCCGGGTGTTTCCAGTCACTGTAAAATGCTGCCCGGCCAGACACTGCCCGGCCAGACACGCAAAAAAAATACAACATGCCGGTTGAAGGGGAATAGATTAGCCAATCTCAAGACACTGACTGTTTGTTCGGCAGCTGGCATTGGAAGAGATCATTTGTAAGAAACCTGGTTTTCTTACCGTCGTGCCGTGCTGATGCTGCATATTTAGCCGCCCGGTTGTGGTAGATGGTGGGACCGTTAGCAATAGCCAGCTGGTTGTCAGCAGTTGTCGATGTTTTTATAAAGAAACGATCTAACACTGGAACATTTTTAATTGCCGCTAAACGCCTGGAGTCTTTCTCTTTTTTATTTTTCTCTTGCACAACCACTTAATTGATGTCTATCCATTTATTTTTTATTTTTACCGCGTTTTTTTTTTTAAACATGATGCATTTCACCATAGGTGGACTGGCTCAACTGACAGGTTGAGGGAGGGGGGTTAATGTTCACATTAGGCCACTATTGCTCAGAATTATGATATATCGTTGCTGTTCTTATCACATTAGTTTTAATAATGAATTTTATATGAATATTTATGTCAAGTGTCAAGTGTAACCATTTTAAGTACAAACATTCATGAAAAAACTATTTTTAAAGTTTGTCGTGTGGTGCCCCCCCACTGGCTGTGAATGGTTGGTGCCCCTGGGCACTGTGCCGCAGGCCCATATAGTTAATCCGGCCTTGCAACTGTACGGGGCCAATTTGGAAAATATAAGAAATCGGTTGTTTTTCCGCGATAAACAAGCTCAAAAGCGCTACATACTTCAGCTGTGTCATAACAAAGGCCTCGTCAAGCAAACCGAGGCACAGAGAAGTTCATCGGACCACACAGCCTTTCACTGGCTAGTGTTTTTTGAGGCATCACCGGTAGTTCCAACTCCTAGTCTGACCCGGATGTAGGCCTACTGCTTCAAGTTATCAAAGGGAGGCTGAGACGCAAATATGGCAGAAGACGACCATAATTTTTTCGAAGACGAGCCATTTGCGTTTGAAGGCCAACCATACTTGTTTGAGCCCGAATATACAGACGAGGAGTTGCGGGAACGGGAGGAACAACAGAGATGTAAGGAGCAAGCGTCAGTGGGCGCTTCTGCTCGGTCGCGTACTGGAGGTATATGGTGGTGTAGCTGCGAGTGCTGCGAGGTGATGCCGTCGGAGGAGGAGAGCGCCTCGGTTTGCTTGACGAGGCTTTTATTATGACACAGCTGAAGTATGTAGCGCTTTTGAGCTTGTTTATCGCGGAAAAACAACCGATTTCTTATATTTTCCAAATTGGCCCCGTACAGTTGCATTGGCTGCGTTTCTAACAAAACACTTCAAAATAGCCAACTTCGTAATGCCGCGGTCTTTCGGAGAATATAAATTATGTGGCATGACCATGTGATGCTCAAATTATCATTTTACGCCGAACCATTCCTTTAAGTATTGTAACAAAAATAAATTAATAAGTAGTTGATGGGCATCAAGGGCAGCTTTACATTCATAAAGCTTCCCTTGGCATAGCAAATGTGTTTGGCATTAACGGTATTCAGAGTACAATTCTGCTGCCATAATGCTGGACAGGACAAGGGCAAAAAAAAAAGAAGACAAACCAGTTGAGTTTTCAGATAAAAACGTGCTCAACAGTCATTTTTTACTCAAGCTGCATCCAGGAGATGCTCAACTCGCCTCATATAAAGTTGCCCACCGAGTGGCCCAGTGTAAAAAGGAATTAATATTTCCCTGTGCTGTGGACATGCTTTCAACCTGAGCCTTATAAAAAGACCACTCTGGTTTCAACTATGCTTGATGACTCTGCTGCCAACACTTCAAATAATTACACTGTAAAATGACATTTTACAATGCCAATTCCAGAAGGTGGGTGTGTTGGTACGGTGTGTGAAATGGGAATAAAAACTGGGGTCAAGGGTCCAAGAACGGCTCTCACCAGTTCCCAGGTGTTTACAGACTGAGGTTAAAAGAAGAGGGGATGCTACACAGTGCGACACGTGGCCCTTTCCCAAACGTTTTTCAGCCGTGCTAACGCCATCAAACTCAAGAGGAGCTAACATTTAAGAGATCAGTATTTAACAACTTTGTTGCACAAAGGCTGGGTGGCCTCTCGCGGCCCAGTTTCCCTTTTTAAATAAACATTCGAGTCATATGTATTGAATGTTGACCCCGTGGTTGAACATCAAACATTTAGATGCAAACCTTGAAGACGTAGAACGTTTCAAACTGGATGTTTCGGCTGTTGTCTCGAAGCAAGTTCATCAACAGTTTCAAGTTCTCTGCCCGACTGATGTACTTAGAAGGTTTTGGATCAACATCAAATGAATCCCTGGAGTCAAAAGACCCACCACTTTTATTATGGGATGTCCAACAGATAATGGTGAGAATATAGAGGGGGATGGCCACTATATAACGCTGTTTTTACGTAGTTGTTAGCTGCTCACTGGTGTGAACTATGAACCTGAACGAGTGTGTACAAGTATAGCAGATTTTCAGCTTCCCACATGAGAAGCCTGGACAGAAATGTTTGTTTTGATTTAAAAACCTCTTTACTCCATGACCCTTTCTCTTAGTGCAGAATTAGAACCCCAGAATGTTCTAATTTATTCGCTGAGCCCCCTGTGACATCACACAGAACCCCCCTTAATGTACAGAATACGGAACCCGTGGCAGTCGGATCCTTACCAGACCGGTACAGAGTAACACCTGTTTCAGTGGTTTGTGAAAGCCTTTAACTAACTTCAACACTGTTGATATACAGCTTGCAGACATCCATTGCATCTCTCAGTTTTGAATGAAGATGATGCCCTTCAGTGATGATGACGATGATGTGAGTACAACCAACTGCTCGATGCTGTAAATTGTCTCTTTGGGTCTTAAAATTCTTTTGGGTCGGCATTGATGACAGATAAGCCACAGAAATGAATCACCGCAGTAATGGACAACTGTCGGCCCAGTTAAAGTACATTACAATAATTTGTCTGAAATCACTAAATTCATGAAATTTACCGTTCATCATTATCTAAAATGTTCTATTGTCTTTCTGTTTCCAGCTGTTAGTCTGGGTCTTGAGGTCCGTCAGTCTCCCTCTGATCTCATCAGAAATCCTGGTGACAAAATGCAGATTTTCTGCAGCCACAATAAAACTGACTACAGAGTGATGCTCTGGTACCAGCAGTCACCTGGAGACACAGCAATGAAACTCATTGGATATTTGAACTACAAAGCTGTCACAATGGAAGACAAATATAAAATTGGTTTCAATCTCACTGGAGATTTGGGTGGAGACGCAGCAAAGAATGGATCTCTGCACATCCCAGATGCAGGAGTGAATTACAGTGAAGTTTACTACTGTGCAGCACGATAAGCACAATGACAGAAATCCCCTCTGAACTCTACAAAAACTGCACACCAGTTTTTTCTGCAGGTGTTTTTTTAGAGTGTGTAATTTTGCCAAAACAATGTCGGACTCCGTAGTTTTCTCTGGACCCCTGCCAAATCTGACCAGTGATGACATGTTTAGCCGCATGTCGTCCTACAATCGCTGGTTGTCTAGATGGTGTCCAGCAAACAACGTGGGCTACATAGATAATTGGCAATCTTTCTGGAGAAAACCTGGTCTGATGAGGAGAGACGGCATCCATCCCACTTTGGAAGGAGCAGCTCTCATTTCTAGAAATATGGATGAATTTATTTGCCACCCTAAAACATGACAACCCAGGGCTCAGACCAGGATGCAGAGTTGTAGTCTTACACACTTCTCTGCAGCTTCCCACCTGCTGCTACCCACCCAATCAATTAACACAAAAGGAGCAAATCCTCTTGTGCAAAACGAAATTATTAAAACAAAAACTTTAACTGAACAAAAACATCAAACTATTAAATGTGGTTTGCTGAATATCAGATCTCTCCTTTCGAAGTCTCTGTTAGTGAATGAGTTGATTTTTAATCATCATATTGATATATTTTGTCTTACAGAAACCTGGCTGCAGCAGGAGGATCATGTTAGCATTAATGAAGCAACTCCCTCTGACTGTTTAAATGTTTACGTTCCTCGAACCACAGGCAGAGGAGGAGTGGCAGCTATTTTCAGATCAGGGTTACTAATCAGTCCCAGACCCAAGATTAGTTTGAGCTCTTTTGAATCTCTGATTCTCAGTTTTTCCCATGCAAAGTGGAAATCCCAGAAACCTCTTGCGTTTGTTGTTGTGTATCGTCCACCTGGCCCTTATTCTGAGTTTCTGTCTGAATTCTCAGAGTTTTTATCCCAGTTAGTGCTGAGTACAGATAAAGTCATTGTAGTGGGTGACTTTAATATTCATGTAGATGTTGAAAATGACAGCCTGAATATGAACTTTAATTCTATATTGGACTCTATTGGATTTTCTCAGAGTGTTCACAGACCGACTCACTGCCTTAATCACACCCTTGATCTTGTGCTGACTTATGGCATTGAGAGTGAACAGTTAAAGGATAAGACCGGTTTTTTGACATTGGGCCCTTGATTTCACATTATAACATGATGTTCTACTCACCCCTGCTTGTTGTTGGTCATCTGGAGCTGTTCCGAAGATATTCGCGAGGCGTCTGGCTGCTCTCTTGAGATATTCGGCCATGAAACGGTTTCCTATGGGCAACTTTATACAGGCACAAACTATGCTGTTTATAATTTATTAATTACTCTACACTAGCACTGATAACGTGGAGGTGCGTCGCTTACTTAAAAAAATCCGGGTTACTAATTTTGAATTTTAGCCGAATGAATAAATAGGCAGCAGGTCTGTGGGCTGTCGGTGGCAGTAGGACGACGATGACGTCAGTAACACCCACTTTACGACAAAAAAATCAAAATTACAATAACCCGGATTTTTTTAAGTAAGCGACGCACCTCCACGTTATCAGTGCTAATGTACAGTAATTAATAAATTATAAACAGCATAGTTTGTGCCTGTATAAGCTTGCCCATAGGAAACCGTTTCATGGCCGAATATCTCAAGAGAGCAGCCTGACGCCTCTCGAATATCTTCGGAACTGCTCCAAATGTTCAACAACAAGCAGGGGTGAGTAGAACATCATGTTATAATGTGAAATCAAGGGCCCAATGTCAAAAAACCGGTCTTATCCTTTAACAGTGTTCCCTCATAACCCTGTCTTATCTGACCATTTTCTGATAACCTTTGAGTTTACATTACTTGACTATATGTAGTGAACCCAAGAATGTGTCACCACATTAATTTGAAAAAAAAACGAAATTAATCGTTCTGTTAATTTTTACTGGTTGGATGTGATTCCTCGTCTATATGTGATATGCACATTTCATTTTTCATATATATATATATATATATATTGTGGCATTAAGAGAAAAAATGCGTAAGTGGGACCTTTGAGACCGGAACTGTTGCTGTCCGGGTGGTCTGAGGGGTGAACTTCCGCCCACTCGTCAGACGCAATTTGGACGACACAGGCATCACTCCGTGTCTTCATATCGTTCACTTTGTCTGTTTTCACAGGTCAGTACTTGACAAAGGTTGATGGTTTTAAGTTGTTTATGCTTTTATATATGTGTACATTGAGTTAAGAATGAGTTGACGGGTAATTTGCGTATGTTTATGAATGTTTAAGAAAGTAGAAAACCCGCCACTTTTCCTGACGGTTGTCCAGTGTCTTTGCCCCTGCCTTTGTCTTGCAGGCAGTCAAGTAGCTTTACACTGCTCGTAACCATTACACTCACACACAGTCCCACACCTGTAAATAAGAAACACACCCAACGGGTATTTTGCACATGGTTATATTTAGTAGATGTTAATTGAAGAATAAGAGTTTAAAGATGTTTATGAAAGGTTTGTACAGATGAAAATGTTAATATTCCTCCGTGACCTAATTTGTACAGTAAGTGTATGTATCACATCCATTAACACAGCAGGCGTAAGCTGCATGAGAGCCACAGTAAAATGATACTGTCATTGGTACTATAGACATATAGTATATATTGTGCCTGGTACAGTCAGGTTACAGTGTAACCATCTATCAGTCTTATTGAAATTTGTGCTTATTAAGTTATTGGATGCATGTGATCAGTAGAGATATATGCCACTTACTTGAAACGGATGAGAATGTCACAACTGCAGTGTTAAAACTATATTTTGTATCTGTGATAATTAAAGAGACGCAATTTGGACGACACAGGCATCACTCCGTGTCTTCATATTGTTCACTTTGTCTGTTTTCACAGACAACTCTATTTGCAACGAGGTTCCATATTCGGGACCCGTAACAAATTGTGGGGGCTCGTCCGGGATCTCGCTCCATCCAACCACAGAGAGGAGGAGATCCAGTGATAACAGAACCACGAGGCCAAGGCGAGGAGACGTGACTGCAGCCGTGACTACAGCCAGTGAGTGTCCAGCTGGGGAGATCAGAGCCAGGAGAGGATTTTTGTTCTTCCAAGGGAGCTGCACTGCTGTTTTTTTTTTAACCGGTACATGCCATGTATTCCGCACGGAAACAGCTTGTGTGGGGCATAAAGAAAAACTTGTACAAACTTTCAGGAAAAGAAGTGTACAAGCTAGCCCGAGACATCGCCACTGATGGACACGGTGCAACTGACCTGGAGTCTTCTGATGAAGAGTATTGTGTGGATTATATCCTTGACTATATGCAGTCTGATAGATTAACCAGTTCTGAAGATGAGGGTATGAGTCAGTTGCTAATGTTAAATGATTTAGTGTCTAAGATGATTGAGCATCGTGATACAGTTTTAACCTCAAATGGGGTAACACAACAACATGAGACACTTTCAAACATTTCAACAGAACACATTACACAAACAAGTGCTAACCACGACACATCAGCAACCGGCACTATACTTCCAACAGATGCAGCTATGGGTCACACCATTCAACAACACATTCATTCCAATACCAACACTACCACTCACAGTGTAGACCAGCTCCAAGTAATGTATGAACAGCTGGGTAAGAAGTTACAACATTATCAAGACACAGCTAACATATCACATGACAGACAACCATCAAGTCACATGCACTTAAAGGGTGACACACAGACGGGGATCTCCCATAAGGACCTACCTTATCTCCAGCGCAGGGAATTTAAGGTGCATGGGGGACAGATTGGGGACCAAAACTCTGAAATCACATACAACAGTATCTGTAAGCAGATGGATGAAGGCATCAGAGAGGGCTTCACAGACACAGAAGTGATCCGTGGTGTTTTGAGGATCATTAAGCCAGCTTTCAAGGACATGCTCACCAATAAAGATGAAATAACCATCTGTGAACTCAAGGGCTTCCTCAGGTCTCATCTTGGTGAAAAGGCAAGTACAGAACTGTTCCAGGAACTAATGTGTGCAAAACAAAGTGAACAAGAACCCCCCCAGCAGTTTGTGTATCGTATGATCGGGCTTAAACAGAGAATCCTCTTCCAGTCAAAGCAGGCCAACACAAACATTCGCTATGACCCCAAAACCATCCAGGAAGTTTTCCTGCACACCATCTACCAGGGCCTGGGTTCCAAGCATACAGATATCAGGCAACAGTTAAGACCCCTCCTTTCAGACAACCAAGTAACCGATGAGGACATAGTCAGCTGGGTGACCAAAATAATCAGTGATGAAAATGAACATCAGCGACGGCTGGGTTATGTCTTCAAACCGAAAGCCATGCATGCACACTCTGTCCAAGTGGATGGTGGAGATCAACCTGTGGACAAGAGAGAACATCACACCATACAAAAACTCAGCGCTCAGGTGGAGAGTTTGACAAAGATGGTTGCAGCTTTAATGGACCAGCAAGCAACGGCCATTCAAACAGCTCATGCAACGGCTTCCCCCGCTAAAAGACTTGACCTGCCACAGACCCAACCCCATCCCACATTCACTCCCAGCCAAGCTCCACCTCCCACACTAGGTCTGCCCTCCTGCCCAAGGAAGGGTAAAGTGCCCCTCTGTAACAACTGCTCACTCCATGGCTCAGAGAACTGTGACCACTGTTTTGTGTGTGGGGATTTAGGACACCGGGCTGTTGGCTGTTCAAAAAGAACCAGACAGCAGGGAAACGGGAGCGGCTCTCTGTTGAGGGACAACCAGAGACCGTTCCACAACTCCAGTCCCACTCAGTAACCTCCACACCCAGACAGCTACACATAAAACAGAAAAAACCTAGTAAAAGGATTGGTGAACCCGGCACTCAAAAAACATTACACTCCCACAATATCGCTCACACAGTACCACTGATTGGTAAAAAGAGTCTTCTCAAGTGCTTTATGAGTGGTTATGCAGCAACAGCACTATTTGACACGGGTTCACAAGTAAGCATTATTGACCGGTCCTGGAGGGAAAGATTCATTCCCAGTCACCCAGTACGGCCACTGGAAGAGCTGCTTGACGCAGGAGAAAGCTTCAGCCTGTATGCTGCAAATGGACAGTCAATCCCCTATGACGGATGGGTGGAGCTGATGGTCAACCTCCCAGATAATGACAACCCAGATCTGGCAATGCAAGTCCCCTTCTTAGTCAGTCAGCTTCCCCTCCCTCAGCCCATAATAGGCTCCAATGTTCTTGATGAAATGATCAGTGGGCCACAGTCTTCTGCTGGAACACGTGCTATGGTTACCAGTCTTCTGCAAAAAGCACTTGGAGTAGAGGAAGATCAAGCCATAGCTATGGTTAACTTTACTCAGGTCCACAAAACACCAAATGACATCGTTGCCACGATCAGAGTAGGTAGAGAAGATGTGAGTATAGCAGCAGGGAAAACTGTTCATGTACGATGCAGAGTCCCCCCTACATTTGACACATCAGACCCTGTTGTCTTATATGAACCCTTAGAGGAGAGCACAAGCTTAGAGCA
Source organism: Odontesthes bonariensis (assembly GCF_027942865.1). Lineage (NCBI taxonomy): Eukaryota > Metazoa > Chordata > Actinopteri > Atheriniformes > Atherinopsidae > Odontesthes > Odontesthes bonariensis. The sequence goes on along the minus strand of NC_134522.1, from coordinate 33,416,287 downwards.
ACTGAATATTGGAGAGGGCCTCCTTGAGATCAGTAACAGCAGGTGGCCCTTTATTCATATACCCATTTCCAACCCAACTAAGCATGAAATCACTCTCCCACAGAGAACTCGGTTGGGCTCTATCCAGAACATAACCAAAGTCATTGAGATGGGAAAGCAAGAGTCACAACAAGGCGAGAAACCACTAGCTCCAGCTGTTCGAGCTGAGGTCAATGTCACCACTCCTACACCACCACCAGCTGAGCTATGGCAACCTCCGGTCGACTTAAGCCATCTCAACCCAGAACAACAACGACTAGTGAAGGAAATGCTTCATGCAGAGTCTGCAGCATTTGCCCGTGACAACACTGACATCGGGTGCATCCCCTCTCTTCAGATGTCAATTAAGCTCCAAGACGACATTCCTGTACAGAAGTCTTATGCTTCAATCCCCAAGCCACTGTACAAGGAAGTAAAAGAATACATCCAAGATTTGTTAGTGAAAGGATGGATTGTTAAGTCCAAATCCCCATATTCTGCACCTATTGTTTGTAAGAAAAAAAGATGGATCACTGCGCCTCTGTATCGATTATAGACTGCTCAACAAAAAGACTGTACCTGACAGACATCCCCTCCCCCGCATACAGGACCTGATGGACTCACTTGGAGGCTACAGCTGGTTTTCCATCTTAGATCAGGGCAAAGCATATCACCAGGGCTTCATTGCCGAGAGCTCCAGACACCTTACTGCTTTTATTACCCCGTGGGGTTTATATGAGTGGATAAGGATGCCCTTTGGGTTATCAAACGCACCAGCAGCTTTCCAAAGAAGCATGGAGGAAATGCTTGACACACTAAGGGATGAGTGTTGCATTCCCTATCTGGACGATGTTCTCTGCTTCTCCCAGTCCTTTGAAGAGCATGTCAAGGTGTTGCGTCGAGTACTCCAAGCTCTACAGCGCCATGGTGTAAAGTTGAGACCGGAAAAGTGTGAGTTGTTCAGGAAGGAGGTCAGGTATGTTGGGCGGCTAGTGTCTGAAAACGGAGTGAGAGTGGACCCTAAGGATGTTGAAGCAGTGCAGGCCCTGAAAGAGAAAACTCCACAGACAGTAGGAGAGGTCCGACGACTCTTAGGTTTTCTGAGCTATTACAAGGCATATGTACAAGATTTTTCACGCATAGCAAGACCCCTGTATGAGCTCCTCCAGGTAAAGTCCAACCCATCATCACCCATGCCTGCAAAGGGAAAAACAAAAGGCCCTCAACTCTCTTCACGCACCCCTGTAGAGTGGACCAGTGGGCATCAGCAGATCCTGGAGCGCCTCATAAGCATTCTGACCAACCCCCCAGTGTTAGCGTACCCAGACTTTGATCATCCCTTTATCCTCCATACAGACGCTTCCCAACAGGGCCTTGGAGCAGTCCTTTATCAAAATCAGGGTGGGAAGGTGAGGGTCATCGGCTATGGGTCCCGCACACTCACACCAGCAGAGCAGAGTTACCATCTCCACAGTGGTAAGCTTGAGTTTTTAGCCTTGAAGTGGGCAGTGTGTGACAAATTTAGGGATTATTTGTTTTATGCACCCCACTTCGTTGTCTACACTGATAACAATCCCCTCACTTATGTGATGAGCACAGCGAAGCTCAACGCAGTAGGCCATCGCTGGGTAGGGCAGCTCGCAGATTTCTGCTTTGAGATAAGATACAAACCAGGCAGACTGAATGTTGATGCAGACACGCTCTCTCGTTGTCCCTTTGACATCAACACCTACATGAGCCAGTGTAGTGAGAACTTTTCACAAGAGTCAGTGTGTGCAGCCTGGGAAGGTAGTAGAGTAGCTCAGCAGGCAGAAGTGGCATGGGTGGCCGCCCTTAACATAGCATCTCACCCACAAACTCTCACAGAACCTTTTCCAGTTATTGACCACAGTGACCTTGTAAGTGAACAACAGAAAGATCCAGTCATTGGGAAAATCTTAGAGTTAAAGGAGAAAGCCATAGAAATGACTGAGGACAGACGCAGGGCATTAGATAAACCCACCAGGAAACTCTCCAGGGAGTGGAGCAGGCTGTGTGTAGAGAATGGCCTCCTGTATAGGAAAACATTGGGTCGTAAACAGCTAGTCTTGCCAGCCACATACAGACAGACAGCCCTCACTTACCTGCACAATAACATGGGACATGTGGGTGTGGAAAGAGTATTGAACCTTGCGAGAGAACGTTTTTATTGGCCATTTATGAAAAATGATATTGAGGAGTACATCACCAGGAAGTGTCGTTGTATACAGCAGAAAAAGCCAGCCGTGCATGACAGAGCACCCATGGGAAGCCTCACATCAAGCTCACCCCTTGAACTTGTCTGCATTGACTTCCTCCACCTTGAAACCAGCCGTGGTGGATATGAATATATTCTGGTAGTCCTCGATCACTTCACCAGGTTTGCACAGGCCTATCCCACCAGAAACAAGGCAGGCAAAACGGCTGCTGACAAGATTTTCAATGACTTTGTCCCACGGTTCGGGTATCCAACTAAACTCCACCACGACCAAGGCCGAGAGTTTGAAAATGAACTTTTTCGGACCCTCAGGCAGCTCTCCGGTGTGCAACATTCCAGGACGTCGCCTTATCATCCACAGGGCAATCCTGTGGAGAGGTTAAACCGGACCTTGCTGCAAATGCTCCGCACACTTGGAGAAAAAGAGAGAGAGAGCTGGAAAGATCGCCTGCCCCATGTTATTCATGCATACAACTGTACTAAATATGAGGCAACAGGCTACTCTCCATATTACCTGTTATATGGCCATCATCCACGCCTTCCTGTCGACCTCCTCTTTGGACTGTTAACGGAGAGAGAAGCAAACACTTCAAAAGGGTACGCAGAAAAATGGGCGGAGAGAATGACTGAAGCTTACAGAATAGCTAGCACTAGCAGTCAGCAATCAAGTGCCAAAGGTAAACGCTATTATGACAAAAGAAACAGAGGTGTGACTCTGCAACCAGGGGACAGGGTCTTGGTCCGTAATGTCGTTGAAAGGGGTGGTCCATGTAAACTAAAGCCCTATTGGGAAAAGAGTATTTACATTGTGAGAGAGCAGATTGGTGATAACCCGGTCTATAAAGTCATTTCTGAGACAGGGAACCGTCCCTCTCGCACTCTCCACCGAAACATGTTGCTCCAAGTAAATGACTTACCTGTAGAGACACCAGCTGACAACACACCCGGTCAGTCGCAAAAGAGAGACAAAAGATTAGCAAAACCTGTTAGATCAATGGAACAGACACAGAACCGTGATACAAGTTCATCAGATGAAGAGGATGAAGGACCATGTTATTGGCTGCGCATGCCAAGGGCACCACAGAGAGATCACAGCGTCATGCCTCAACTTACCTGTGAGAAATCAAGACACCCTGAGCAGGCGGAAATCCACACAAGGGAAACTGGTCCTATCAAGCCGGTATCTGAAAATGAAGGTGTTAATGAGGAAGGACAAGAGGAACAAGGTGGCAGTGAGCATGGTGCTGAGGAATATCAGTCTCACGATGGACAGGATCTACCTCAGGTTGATAACCAAGAGAGAGAGATCCAGGAGATGCAGCCACACACTCAGCCTACACTGAGGAGATCTACCAGAGACAGGCGCCCTGGCCAGATGCTAACGTACAGCTCCCTTGGCCAACCAACTTATGAGCCGTGGCCTGTAGTCAGTACATTAGCAGCTCAGTCCATAGCTTATCCCCACCAGTATCCACAGCCTTATTTTCAGTCATTTCAATTGACACCTGTCATTACTTCCACTTACTTACCATTCACTTATCCTATTCATTGCTATTGAACATTAAACACACACGTTGCACACTTAACACATGATCATCTTCAGTAACATGGTGTCGTTTTCGTATTTTGAGTATCAGACCAGTTCAAGCTTCTTTTATGTTTTGATGAAAGTTTACAGTAATGAGAACTGATGTGAAGTTTATAGTTGTGTTATTAATTGCAAGTGTCGGGAGCCACTTTTATTTTTGTGGGGAAGTGTGTAGTGAAGCCAAGAATGTGTCACCACATTAATTTGAAAAAAAACGAAATTAATCGTTCTGTTAATTTTTACTGGTTGGATGTGATTCCTCGTCTACATGTGATATGCACATTTCATTTTTCATATATATATTGTGGCATTAAGAGCATCGGCGTCGCGAGACCCTTTTCACGGGGGCACGTGCCCCCCTGTAGATCTGAGGTGCCCCGGTATCAGTGACGTGCACAGGAGAAAAAAAATAATATAGGCAAATATGATTTCATATTTCAACATGATTTTCTGTATAATTCGTCATTTTGATTGAAGTTTCCAAAAATAAAGTCTTCAGAGTCAATCATTCAGATTCACCAGACACCTGGAGATCTAGGCAAAAGGGAGGGGCGCGGGCGTTGCGGGGGGCAAGCAGCACGCTTCACTAGAAAAAAAAAAAAAAAAACAAGCGCGCACGCGACCGGGCGGCAGAGACACTGTGGGAGTAGAGCGACTGCCCTGACTGCCTGGAAAGGTGAGCTTGAAATGTGTACACAGTGCCTAGGCTACAAGACATGATCACAATCAACTTCTCTCGACTCCAGTGTCGAGTTTAGGCCGTTTAGTGACCATAAATAATCTGACAGCCAGCTACTGTTTAGGTAGCAAAAAAAACACCGACAGCCAGCTAGCTTGCGGTCAACGTTTTACATGGCTCAGGTTGTTTTGTGGTAGGCTACCAAACTAAGTTACAGGCAGCTGATGACATTTCGTTTTATCAAGCAAGATGAATGATGGAAATAAAGCACAATTTGAATTATTCACCTGCATGTTGTGTTAAAATGCAGACAATTCGAAATGCCCACGGAAAAGAGGGAGAGACAACTTAAGGAGGCAGCTAATTTAGCTGCCTCCTTAAGTTGTAGTCCACTGTTGCTCCACAGCAACAGTGGACTACAACCTCTCCACTGTTGCTCCACAGCAACAGTGGAGAGGTCCTTCTCAAAGCTCAAGATTGTGAAAACCAGGCTTAGAAACCAGTGTGGGCAAGAACGGCTGTCCGACCTCCTCCAAAGAAATAACTGCAAAAAAATTTTTGCTCGCGTGCATCATATTTCTGTGCCCCTGTTGTGCCCCTGTTGTGCCCCTGTATAGTATTGGGTCAGCTGACGCCCCTGATTAAGAGAAAAAATGCGTAAGTGGGACCTTTGAGACCGGAACTGTTGCTGTCCGGGTGGTCTGAGGGGTGAACTTCCACCCACTCGTCAGACGCAATTTGGACGACACAGGCATCACTCCGTGTCTTCATATCGTTCACTTTGTCTGTTTTCACAGGTCAGTACTTGACAAAGGTTGATGGTTTTAAGTTGTTTATGCTTTTATATATGTGTACATTGAGTTAAGAATGAGTTGACGGGTAATTTGCGTATGTTTATGAATGTTTAAGAAAGTAGAAAACCCGCCACTTTTCCTGACAGGTTACAGTGTAACCATCTATCAGTCTGATTGAAATTTGTGCTTATTAAGTTATTGGATGCATGTGATCAGTAGAGATATATGCCACTTACTTGAAACGGATGAGAATGTCACAACTGCAGTGTTAAAACTATATTTTGTATTTGTGATAATTAAAGAGACGCAATTTGGACGACACAGGCATCACTCCGTGTCTTCATATCGTTCACTTTGTCTGTTTTCACAGACAACTCTATTTGCAACGAGGTTCCATATTCGGGACCCGTAACATATACAGTTTCTGAGAAGAAATTTACGTATAGAAGGTGTCTATCAGAGGATGCTGTAACCAGATTTAAAGAATTAATTCCATTATCCTTTTCTTCACTGCCATGTGCAGATATGACAGAGGACGACTACCTAAACTTTACTCCAGCAGCACTTGACTCTCTTGTTGACAGCACTATAGTTTCAATGCGTACAGCACTGGACAATGTTGCCCCTCTGAAAAAGAAGGTAATCAGTCAGAAGAGGTTGGCTCCTTGGTATAATTCACAGCTGCGTGCTTTAAAGCAGACTCCAAGAAAGCTGGAGAGACAGTGGCGTTCCTCTAATTTAGAAGAGTCTCAGTTAGTCTGGAAAGATAGTTTAACAATGTATAAGAAAGCCCTTCGTAAAGCTAGAACTGCTTATTATTCATCATTGATAGAAGAGAATAAGAATAATCCCAGGTTTCTTTTCAGCACTGTAGCCAGGCTGACTAAAAGTCCGAGCTCTGCTGAGCCAGTTATTCCTTTAACTCTCAGCAGTGATGATTTCATGAGCTTCTTTATTAATAAAATTGTTTCTATCAGAGAGAAGATTGATGGAGTCCTTCCCACTGTTATCAGTGATGTATCATCAAGTACAGCAGCTTTAGAAGTATCTTTAGAACCTGATTTATATTTAGACGGCTTCAGCCCAGTTGATCTCTCTGAACTAACAACAGCAATAGTCTCTTCTAAACCATCAACTTGTGTTTTAGACCCAATCCCAACCAGACTGTTCAAGGAGGTTTTCCCATTAATTGACACTTCCATATTGGATTTGATCAATCTGTCTTTGTTGACAGGATATGTACCTCAGACTTTTAAGGTTGCTGTAATTAAACCTTTACTTAAAAAACCTACTCTTGATTCAGAAATGTTGGCTCATTATAGACCTATATCCAATCTCCCTTTTATGTCTAAAGTTCTTGGAAAAAATAGTTGCAGCTCAGCTTTGTGATCACTTACACAGAAATATTCTGTTTGAAGAGTTTCAGTCAGGATTCAGAGTGCATCATAGCACAGAAACTGCACTGCTGAAAGTTACCAATGATCTCCTCTTAGCCTCTGATAGCGGACTTGTGTCTGTGCTTGTCCTGTTGGATCTCAGTGCTGCATTTGATACGGTCGATCACAGTATCTTATTACACAGACTTGAACATGTTATTGGGATTAAAGGAACTGCATTAGGCTGGTTTAAGTCATATTTATCTGATAGATTTCAGTTTGTTCTTGTAAATGAAGAGTCTTCCTCACACACCAGAGTAAGTCATGGAGTTCCCCAGGGTTCTGTGCTTGGACCGATTCTTTTCACTTTATACATGCTTCCATTAGGTAACATTATTAGACAGCATGGCATAAATTTCCATTGCTATGCTGATGATACTCAGCTGTACTTACCTATAAAACCAGATGAACCCAATAGGTTGGTCAGACTACAAGCATGTCTTAAAGACATAAAGACCTGGATGACTCAGAACTGTCTGCTTCTAAATTCAGACAAAACTGAAGTCGTTATCTTTGGACCTGAGCGCTTCAGGGAGAAATTGTCTAGCTATATAGTTACTCTAGATGGTATTTCCTTGGCTTCTAGTTCTACAGTGAGGAACCTTGGAGTTATTTTTGACCAGAACTTATCATTTGACTCACATATAAAACAGGTTTCTAGGACTGCCTTCTTTCACCTTCGTAATATTGTTAAAATCAGGAACATCTTGTCTCAGAGTGATGCAGAAAAACTAATTCATGCATTTGTTATTTCAAGATTGGACTACTGTAATTCTTTATTATTGGGCTGTCCCACATATTCTCTGAAAAGCCTTCAGTTGATCCAAAATGCTGCAGCCAGAGTTCTGATGAGAACTAACAGGAGAGATCATATTTCTCCAGTTTTAGCTTCTCTTCAATGGCTCCCTGTTAAATTCAGAATAGAATTTAAGATTCTTCTCCTTACATATAAAGCTCTTAATGACCGAGCTCCATCATATCTTAAAGATCTCATTGTAAGATATTTTCCTAACAGAGCACTTTGTTCCCAAACTGCAGGTTTACTTGAGGTTCCCAGAGTTTCTAAAAGTAGAATGGGAGGCAGAGCCTTCAGTTATCAGGCCCCTCTATTGTGGAATAAGCTGCCAGTAAATGTCCGGGAAGCAGACACCCTTTCCACTTTTAAGACCAGGCTTAAAACTTTCCTTTTTTATAAAGCTTATAGTTAGGTCTGTTGAATCTGATAGTGTATCTGCTAGTGTGTCTTGTTCTGCCTCCACCTCTGGCACCCTCTATACTTTCATTACCCCCTACCCGAACCAGGGTTTGAATCCCATTCCCGCTTATCTTACCTCTTTTATTTCTCCCCCTACCCGAACCAGGGTTTGCATCCCCACCCCGCTGTGACTGGTGTGCAGTTGGTGAGAGGCTGAGGTAGCTTGTGGCTGTAAAAAGATGGTTGTTGTGGTGTGAGGAGCAGATCTATATAGGGAGTATAGGGAATTACTCACTGAGTCTGGTCCTTTATTTTATTATTTATTTTTTCGTTAGCACAAGTTTCTTGTGTTTACCTTGAATAGGGATGGCTCAGGTAATCCTGAAACATCCCATAGTTAAGCTGCTATAGGCCTAGACTGCTGGGGGGCCTCATCTGTCACACCTTTCCTCACTTTACTCTCTTTATGTATACGTGATATTATTGTGGTCATTAACTCGTGTTTCCCTGTTCCAACAGATATCCTTTGAATGGTGTTACAGTGCCGCCGCCGCTGCGGCCCTCCCCCCCCCCTTTCTGTCTTCTCAAACCCCAGCTGGTCGAGGCGGATGGCCACCCTTCCTGAGTCTGGTTCTGCCAGAGGTTTCTTCCTGTTAAAAGGGAGTCGTTTCTCTCCACAGTCGCCTCAGGCACGCTCAGGCCGGGAGATTGGACCGAAAAACAAAAACTTTTCAGTGCAATCTGTTGGTTTTCTTAGCTAGAAAATTGTTTTTAAATTGGCTCTATATGAACGAATTGGATTATTTTATGAATTATGATTATTATTAATTAATTGAATTCCAATTGGCTTGAATTGGACTTACTATCTAAGTGCCTTGAGATGACATTTGTTGTATTTGGCGCTATATAAATAAAAATGAATTGAATTGAATTAGAGGGGCTCCAAAAGCAGCTGCTATGTGGTTGCCTTTCAGTTTGATGCATTCGCAGCACACTTCAGTAACACTGTTTCTGTACACTTTAACTTGGTGTCTCACTTTAGCACGATTTATACATCCAGGAAGGCAATCTACAGCAGCAAGAATATGTGAAGCCACTCCCTCCTTCCACTTCATCAGTTACAGTGATGGTGTTTCTTCATCCTCTTCATTCCTCTTTAAACCTCACTCATCTCATTTGAGCCATGATTTGAGCCTTAACACAAGTATGGATGCTGAGACTTTTCTGACTGTATCAACATCTGCAAAACTCTTCGAAACATAGTTTTATAAGTTTTTTTTTCAAGGCTTTTAAACAAATCATCTGTTTTGTTAAAGGAGAAAATGTTCTGCCTTCTCATTTTTTGCTGCATGCCAGGTAATCATTTGAAAAAGTATTCCTTGTTTATCATGTGGATGTTTTTCTAATGCATTATCCTGATCTAAAGTTCTCTTTTGCTCTTGCTCCAGCTGTTAGTCTGGGTCTTGAGGTCCGTCAGTCTTCTTCTGATGTCATCGCAAATCCTGGTGATACAGTGCAGATTTTCTGCAGCCACAATAAAAGTGACTACTGGATAATGCTCTGGTACCAGCAGTCACCTGGAAACACAGCTATGAAACTCATCGGACATTTGTATTTAAAAGATAAAACAATGGAAGATCCATATAAAGAGGACTTCAACATCTATGGAGATTTGAGCGGGGATACAGTGAAGAATAGTTCTCTTACAAACAAAGCAGCCCAACAAAAGCACAGTGCAGTTTACTACTGTGCTGCACGAGATGCACAATGATACAAATCCCCTCTGAACTCTACGAAAACTACACACGACTTATCAACTTCAGTGGTTTTGAATTTTAAAAAATGAAAAAAACTGCTCTGGATTGGTTTTATTATAATGGGGTGTGAGGGTATAAATGCTAGATCCTTTAGACAAACAGAATTTCTAATGTAATGAAGTTTGCCAAGAAAAAAAAAAGGGAATTAAATCTTATAGGTTTCATGTCATTTCCTTCATGGAAATAGTGATTAAACAGAAGTCTCCTTGTTGGTACCCTTATGGCATCCAGAATCTGCAGATGAGCTGCCCCTCACCTCTGGAACGCTCCCACCAGACACACATCACATCTCTCGCACTTTTGATTGTTGAAGTTGATTTGTTGGCTGCTCCATTTGGAAATGTGATGTCACATGTTTTTGACACGTTGCCATAAATCAAATGACTTCTTTCTTCTTGTCTTTCTTCTTCGTCTCCTCATCTTCCAGTTTGGAAGATCTCACTACACAAGGCAGCACTTTGGGTTTTAAAAAAACTGTAACGAGCCTTTTTCATGTTTTCTGAAAAAGCAAAAGTTTAAGAATGCAGGTAAATGATGGACAACTGCAGCAACAATGGGAGCCATCAGTCTGGTTTACAGCCACAGGAAGCCACTCCTCTCTTGACATCACATCGGTTGGCTCATAAAATCACTCTCAGTTCAGTTAAAAGGAGAAACCCTGTCATGATTTCACTCCTGTGTTTCATTGCTGACGTCAGAGTGACTGCACTCATGTCAGACTTCTACAGGATCATCATATTTCTTATATTTCATTTCCTCACAGGTAGCGATTATTTCATTGTGAATTAAGATGTCTTCTACACCAACGGTGAGTCATTCACAAACTTAACTTCATGGTGAAGAAAACTGGTGAATGTGCAGACAATGAAACAAACAAAATAGACAAAAAGCTCAGAAGTTCTGTGACAAACCCCAAATAGTATATCTATATCTGTAGTACATCAAATAGTATATCTGCCTCTGTCTTTAAAGCACCATCAGCTCCGTCAACATGTCCAAAGACACTGACGAACTCCTCTACCGACCACACACAAACCCGCCTCCGTTTAACTTGTTTGAATATTTGTTAAGGACAGAAAAATGTTCATTCCAATATTTCAAAGTGTTACAAGTGTGCACGTCAATATCAGAACGGATCACATGGTGGAACTTCTCCATCAGCTGATTCATACTTCACACAGTCTAATCTTCCTGGTTTCACAGCTGTGTTCACTTCAGTTAAGCTTATCCCACATAACAAACGTGGCCTCCTGTTGGTTCACAGGATCAGAGAAGGTCACACCTTGAAGTGACACACCTCCCTGCATCTCTTCATATCTGTGACTACACAGTGAGATACTGTAACTGAGACCCTGAGTTTTACAGCATGACCTCTATCAGACATCGGCTCCTCAGCTTATTGGTGCTTGCTCACTGGATCAATGGTAAAGTAGTATGTTATTAGCAGATTCATTTCAGCAGTTAGATGGTGTCTGCACCGGTGAAACCGTTAACTAAAATGCTCATTTGTGGTAACTTTCTCTGTTGTACTCACAGGTCATGTTGATGGAAGTGATGTCTACCAGACTCCCATACTGTGGGAGAAGCAGGGTGAAAATGCAACAATACACTGTAACCACACAAAGGGCGCTGGCTATTACCAGATGTACTGGTACAGACAGCTGCCAGGGGAGGGAATGAGGCAGATAGTTTTCACCACTACTTCTCCTCAACATAGATATGAAAGCGGCTTCAGTGAGGACAAATTTCCAGCAGAGAAGAAGGATGCTCAGACTGGATCTCTGACAGTAAAGAAGCTGCAGCCTCAGGACAGCGGAGTGTATTTCTGTGCTGTGAGCCAACACAGTGATGCAGGTGACTCAAAGAGCTGCACAAAAACCCAGCTGGTGGTCACATGGCAAACTGAGGAAATCACTGTCTTTATCTATCTGTAGGGGGAGCTCTAGACCTCTTTGTGCTCAAGGCAGGAGTCAAAATCAGACGGACAACCTTTGAGTCAGATTACAAAAGCAAGGGATTGGGGAGAAAACTGAGTCTAGGAACACTGTTGGAAGCATTAATAACTTGAATGTGATGTGGGCTGCCATGGGTAGCCAGTGGAATTCAGTGAGCAGTGGTGTGGCATTTGCTATTTTGATGTTGACCAGGTTCTGTACCATGTGTAGGTGTTTCCCTGTGCATGCTGAGACACCTGCTGGAGTAGAACTGCAACAGTCGAGGTGAGAGATGACCATAGGCCGTACCACTAAATCAAGCACATTCTCGTTTATCCAGGGTTTCTCACCATGTTTGTTGGAAAATAGTTGAATTAGAGTATTTTTATCAGATGTTCCACTGGAGAAATGATTATCTGGCCTATGACCAACAGATCAGTGTCAGAGAGTTTTAGTTGAAGGTGGAGTTCCTTCATCAATGTGGTGATGTCAGAGAGACAAGCTGAGGTTTGTGCTGTAATCGTGTTGTTATGGGTCAAGATTGAGTGTGACAGTTGGATATCATCTGCATAGCAGGGATACCAGAAGCCATGTAAGTGGCTAACTTGGTGCAGGGATGTGGTCTGAATTACAATGTTGCAAAAAAATCAAATAAAATAGGTCAGAGTACAGAGCCTTGATACATGCCAAAAAATGTGATCAGAAATAATCACTTAAAGGTAGGGTAGGAGATCCTGGATTTTGAGTCCAGCGAAGCTGCATTTTGAAAATACACCGGTAAAATGTCCCAACCCTTTTCTTCACTTTCCCCCCGAAGGCACGCCTCTAGAGTACATGAACGCGCACGAGCACGAAGGTGCACGAGCGCTGTTCTGACAGCAAGCATCGATCGTTGCCGTATTTAGTATTTAGTACATGATAACTATACGTTTAATAATGCTAGGTGCTAGCCAAGCTGGCTCTAGTTTAGCTTCCTGCCAAGCTTCTGGACGCGTAATTCGTTCACAGAGCAGGGTATGCGCACAGAGGGAAGGAGGGGGAGGGAGGAGCAGATTGCAGTTTGATAGACGGCATCAGAATCCAATCATTGTTAACGGTCCGTTCAGTATGATTGCATAGTGTTTTTCCTAGATTGTATACGTTCTAGAGGCCACTAAAACTTTTCATATTTGTGTCAAAACTTTTAATTAATTGGTTGCAATGGGGGTGTGAAGAGTATTTCAAGCAATATGTAAAAAAATGTTCCAGAAAAAGATCCCCTACCCCACCTTTAACCAAATTCTTTAAGGAGCTGACTGATGTTTCATGTTCATCCTCATCCCTCACAATTCAACAGCTCAACCCATCACAGATGAGAAATGTAGCCTCCTGCTCAGATTACACAATTAGACGTCACTGCTGCAGTGACACACCTACCTGCATCTCTTCATATTTGTGTGACTGCACTGAAAGATAACTGAGACTCGTCTTCAGAAAATGACCACTATCAGACAGGGTCTCCTCAGCTTGTTGGTGCTTGTACTCTGGATACAAGGTAAAGTACAGTGACATCAGCAGATTGTATTCAGCTGTTAGAAGAGGAAAATATTTCTGAAGGTCAACGATTAAGATGTTCACTTCTGGAAACTCTCACTGTTGTACTCACAGGTCATGTTGATGGAAGTGATGTCTACCAGACTCCCATACTGTGGGAGCAGCAGGGTGAAAATGCAACAATACACTGTAACCACACAAAGGGTGGAAGCTATTTCCAGATGTACTGGTACAGATAGCTGCCTGGAGAAATGAAACTTATCGTGTTCACAACTACAGTTAACATAGATCACGACTTTGGAGAATTCAGCAAAGACAAATTCTCAGCCACCAAGACTGAAGCTGAGAGAGGAACATTCACAGTAAAGAATCTGCAGCCAGAAGATAAAGGCTGGTATTTCTGTGCTGTGAGTCAACACAGTGATCCAAACACATGTGAACACTGAACAAAAACCTCTGCACACTGTTCCCATCTGTATTTATCTGCTCTCCTGTAGGGGGAGCTCAAGTACAAGCTCACAATGTCTCACAGTCATGTGACACTCCCATGTGCAAGTCTTCATATCTGTGCTGTGATGTCAGAGCTGCCATCACACACACTGACAGTGACTGTGGTCTCCAAGTTCAGTCTTCTCCCAACACAATAATGATCCCAGCTGCTCTGATCAAACTCTCTGCAGCTCTGCTCTGTATTGCAGGTACTTTATGCACATGATGATGCTGAGGACTGAAAGGAGAAGAAGTTCTCTTCTCTTTTAATTCATAATCATAATTTCATCTTGTTCTTTTTCATTTGCACACAGTAGAGTTGTTGGAGCTTCTGTAACACAATGTGACTTTGACTCCTGCAGGTCTAACTGACGGGAGTGATGTGACCCAGACTCTTCTGCTGTGGAAGAACGAGGGTCAGTCTGCCACGATGAACTGCAGCCACACTAAGGATGCTACTTACGACCAGATGTACTGGCACCAACAGCTGCCAGGGGAGGGAATGAGGCAGATAGTTTTCACCACTCCATCTCCTCCACATGGATATGAAAGCGGCTTCAGTGAGGACAAATTTCCAGCAGAGAAGAAGGATGCTCAGACTGGATCTCTGACAGTAAAGAAGCTGCAGCCTCAGGACAGCGGAGTGTATTTCTGTGCTGTGAGCCAACACAGTGATGCAGGTGACTCAAAGAGCTGCACAAAAACCCAGCTGTTGGTGTCACAGTGAACCAAAGACATCACTGTCTTCAGTTCCTGAAGGGGGAGCACACGACATGTCCAGGATATTTTCAACATATATATTTTGATATATTTCAAACACCATGTCTTTTTAACACAGAGTTCAGTCTCTCATTGAATTCTATAGATCAAATATGTCATTATTTTCTCCTTCTTTTCATCACTGTCATTTCTGATTGACCTCGTATAGATTGACCTTTTCTGTACTGCATACTGGAAATGACAATAGTATGAACATCCAAGCACCAAATCCAATGTTCTCTTCACAGCTGCTTCAGGCTTTGTGACAGCAATTAAAAACATGTGAGAGACAAGTGGCTGTTTATGACTCCTCAGTGGAACAGTGATATGTCTGCTGAACAGATCCAAATAACATTTTTCTGCTCTGTGTTCCTGATGGTGTAAAACCACACTTTTCTAAAACTATTAATCTTTTCAACAAAAAGCTGTAAAGCGTCTGAAACAGTTTGTTTGATGCTTCGGCTCCATTTTGGAGTTATGGGTCCCATCGGACCTCCTGGTTGCTGCTGGAGGGGTCAGTCTGTTCAGGTGGTCTGCAAATACATGATATTAGTGGCAGTAACTTTCAGAGGAGCCGGTATCAACAGTGACCAGGTACTCGCTGAGTTCCTGTATTCATCTTTATTTTAAACACCCCAATGATGAAATGGAGAAAATTCTCTTCCAAAATTTTTAGTTTTCTGTTCTTATCAATGAATGAATAGGAGGGCAGAAAGCATGCACAGCATCACGTTTAAAGAGTCAAATAAACACGTTCTTTATGTCAAACACATTTCCTGAAAAGAGCATTCTAAATGTTTTAATGTGAAAGAAATCCTCCAGTAAATTGAATTCACCACATAAACACACAGAAGAAGAGGACACCTGCATCTAAGCACAGTTAATGGCAGAAAATAAATAAAGATCTCATCATTAAAGCCTCCTCTTCCTGTGTTAACCCATACAGCAGGATGCTGCACAGATCCGCTGATCAAATGTGACCATGTGTTGATCCCTCCTCCTCCTTTCCATCCAGGCAGCTCTGTTCAGTTTGAACTTCTCATTATCCTTTTGTTTTTCTCTGCTCTGGGATCATGATCAGGCTCCTCGTACATTTAGCAGCTCTGCCGTTCTGTTTAACAGGTAACATTAAATCAAATCATCCTCGGTAAAAGTTATTCTCTGCTCTAAATCTGTTTGCTCTCTTTTTTTATCCTGTAGAACTCTCACAAAACAGCGTTCAACAGACTCCCACTGCTGTGATCAGAGGACATGGAGAAGAGATCCAGATAAACTGCAGCCATTCAAACACCAATTTTAATATGATGCAGTGGTACAAACAGTCTCCTGGGGAAACTGATATGGCTCTGATTGGTTATGCTCGCTATTCTTCTCTAGCTGTTGAAGATTCGTTCAAAACCTCCTATAATGTGACCGGTGATGGCCGCAGTCTGTCATCTCTTGTTATTCCAAAGCTGAGACAGTCTGTGGACAGCGCAGTATATTTCTGTGCTGCCAGCGATGCACAGTGCTGCATGAAACCTCCAGCTACAACAGAAACCTCCTCTGCTGCAGACAGTAACAATCATTCCCCTGCTGATAACAACATGAGCAACAAGGAAACCACCACTGAATGACTGATCAGAGAGCTCATTTCATCCAGTAGGGGGCAGTGTTCCCCAACACATCCTGTAGTGTGCATTTCTTTTTATGCAACACAAAATGAAAAAGGATTTAAGTTCATCATGAATAATTGTGTGGGCTTTACAAACATGTGGATACATAGAACTGTTTAAACTGATGTTTTGCTTTTGCAGAAATGACTTTAATTGGGAGTGAAGGAATCACAAACAGTAGATATGATGGTCTTCTCTCTGCCTGACTGAAATGTACTCTGTGTAAGTTCTTGATTTGGTTCATTATATGATCAGCATTTATTTTCAAAAGGTTTCATTAACATGACTTTAATATATTATTATCTTATTTTCATTCTCTCAGAAAATTGACTAAATATCTGATTATTTATTCAGTAGAAATATGGGTTCTGGATACCTGCGTGTCAAACGTTGTGACACACGTTAAGACCTTAGTGCATGTGTGAATAAAAGTCTGCAGGACTCAACAGAAAGCTCACCGTGGAGGGACAGACAGCTTTATGCTGCTGGCATTAGTCATGAATTTAATGTCACATTACAAGAAAGTTTCTCACAGAGCACAGGTGTACAGCTCCACAAAAACCAACCTCACAGCAAACCTCTGTATTACTGAGGATACACATGCAGAAGAAACACTTCATGTTCAACCAGGTGGGAATTTACCCTCTTTGTTACACCAGTGAGCTCAAGTTTATAGAGATTTGCTGTTTCATGTTTGATCCTGTCAGATTAAATCCACTCTTCTTTATTTGTTACCATTAATATTGCAAGTCACTGCTCCTTCTGATGAGCTGACAGCATGTTTTGAGCTCTGACACTGACTCAGAGGTGTGTGGTGCTGCCACACATCACACAGAACAACGGTCTCACCAACAATCAGGACCCTTGTTTTAGCTGACAGGAGAGGAGGGGGCGCAGTAACACCACCCACCTTGGTTTTCGGCAGAAGCACTCATTGATACAGAAGTAGGAACAAACTGAGGTGAACACAGAATGATGGTCCTCATTGTCTGCTTCATGTCCTTGCATCTCATCCTGGCTTCAGGTAAAGTAAAGAAAAGGCTTTTTAGACTTCTACAACCACACTTTTCCAAGAAAAACATTTATCTTGCACAATCATTAAAGACAGAACAGTTCCAGTTAAACCCGGGTCTCTCACTTATGAAGACCATCATTAATATATTGTGGCCTGTTTTTCTTGTCTTTTCCACAGGTTCCTCTCTAAGTGACCAAATTACCCAGGCTCCAACCCACACCTTCAAAACTCCAGTAGAAGCAGCTGAATTCAGCTGTTCACACAGTATTCAAAGCTCTAATCGTATCCGCTATACAAACAGTCAAAGATCAATCAGATGAAGCTTCTGGGATACATGACAGGAGACAGCGGAGTTCCAGAGAGCGGACTGAATGTGACGCTGGATGGAAGTGCAAACTGAGAGCAGACGTGCACTTTAACAGTTAAAGGACTCAGCCTGAACAGCAGTGCAGTTTACTTCTGTGCTGCTAGTTACCACAGTGTAACATATCACTGCTGCTCAATACAAAAACCTCCTGATCCCACATTTCTCTTTTCTCATCTCTCCTATAGCTCTCAGCTCCTTGCACCTGCATTCTAACCAAGGTTGGTCTCCTCTGATTATACTCAGAGATTAAAATGGGAAGTTATTACTGTAGAGGAGTGACTTTAACCCCCACCTCTCTTTATAAACTGCAGCAAGCTCAACCATTGATAGTCAGTAGTGGCTGCAAATATTGTTGTATATTAAAACTCTATAATAGCTCACATATTTCGATTTGTAGTCCTATCTTTATAGCTCGGCTCAGGTTCACATGATAAAAGGGATGTGGTGGCTTCATAGTTTATATTTGTTATTTTATGTTTATGTATATTTCTTTATTATTCGTCACGATTATCTGTTCAAATGATAATTTTTAATCATAATTATTAGATTTTTCCATTTAAAATGCTTGCATGCAATCCCCAAAGCAACTTTTTGGAACAGAGCAAAAGTAATCGAAGTTCTTTGTTTTCCTCTCACGGGTCACAGTCAGGATGTGAGTCAGAACCCTGAAATCAGCTGGAGTTATGTTTCCCACTCAGTGGAGATGAAGTGCAGCCACACCAGAGGTAAAGGTCACAGCCAGATGTTCTGGTACAGGCAGCATCCAGGACCAGAACCCTCATTCTGTGCACAGCTTTCAGTGGGGAATCTGAAGACAAATATTCAGCCATCAAAGACAGCATTGAGACCAGGGCTGTGACTGTGAAAAAGCTGCAGCCTCACAACAGCGGTGTGTATTTCTTCACAGGGAAGAGACGAAAATGAGTGTGAGCAGCTGAACAGAGACAAGTTGCCAGTTCATCAGGATGCACTTTGGAATCTTTTTCACTTTTATGTCTTTCCAGTAGATGGTAATGGAGCTCCAGGAATACTTCTTCAGTTTTAACTGTCAGGTTTGAAAAGGGGGCGTTTGTAAGAATAAGTGTGCAGCGACAAGTTAAAGCCAGTCTTGTTTGTGTGTCCACTAAGACAGACGTTTATAAGGCTGACTCTTTCTCTTTTACTTTGGCTCATAGGTAATCTCTCTCACTGATAAAAAATCTCACTTTTTCAATACCTTCAGCAGATTTACAGGAATTAATTTTTTTTCTATTTCTAGATGTTTGTCTGGGAGTTGAAGTCGGCCAAACACTTTCAGCTGCTTTAAGAAATCCTGGAGACAAAATCCAGCTGGTCTGCAGCCATGAAAAGACTGACTACAGACTAATGTACTGGTTCCAGAAATGCCCTGCAGACCAAGCTCTGCAGCGCATTGGTCATGTGTACCACAGCACCATAGAAGTTGAGAAGTCTTTTGAAAAACATTTTAATATAACTGGAGATCTGAGTGGGGAGACGGCAAAGAACGGCTCTCTGTTCATTGTGGACCTGAAGGCTGAACACACTGCAGGGTACTACTGTGCAGCTAGCTATGCACATCACCTGCAAACCAACACTCCCTCATACAAACACTCACAGTTAACTTATTTTCTGATCAGTGGGTTTAAATTAGAACCTTGACAAGCTCCTCCCAGCTCTTGATGTGATGTCAGCAGCTGCCACTGAGTTGACTTCCCTTGTTTTTAGTCAGATCAGTAAAGCATCAGTTGGATTTGGGTTACTCACTGTGTTGATCAGATTAAACTCTGTGACACATTGTTTGATTTACCTTTTTGACTTTTGAGTAACCTTTATGTTGGGACAGTCAACATGATCCGTTTGCTCTTTCTCTGCTGCTTGTCTGGTATTAATTCGTCTGAAATAACTAAAATCATGACATTTACCATTTATCATTATCTAAAATGTTCTATTGTCTTTCTGATTCCAGCTGTTAGTCTGGGTCTTGAGGTCCGTCAGTCTCCCTCTGATCTCATCAGAAATCCTGGTGACAAAATGCAGATTTTCTGCAGCCACAATAAAACTGACTACAGAGTGATGCTCTGGTACCAGCAGTCACCTGGAGACACAGCAATGAAACTCATTGGATATTTGTACTTCAAAGCTGTCACAATGGAAGGCAAATATAAAGATGGTTTCAGTCTCGCTGGAGATTTGGGTGGAGACGCAGCAAAGAATGGATCTCTGCACATCCCAGATGCAGGAGTGAATTACAGTGCAGTTTACTACTGTGCAGCACAAGAAGCACAATGATAGAAATCCCCTCTGAACTCTACAAAAACTGCACACAAGTTTTTTTCTGCAGGTGTTTTTTTTAGAGGGGCTCCCAAAGCAGCTGCTATGTGGTTGCCTTTCAGTTTGATGCATTCGCAGCACACTTCTGTAACACTGTTTCTGTACACTTTAACTTGGTGTCTCACTTTAGCTGGATTTACACATCCAGGAAGGCAATCTACAGCAGCAAGAATATGTGAAGCCACTCCCTCCTTCCACTTGGTTTCTTCAACACATCATCATTCATTTGAGCCATGATTTGATCCTCATCATGAATACAGAAGCTGAGACTGTTCTGACTGTATCAACTAACATCTGCAAACCTGTGAAACATAAATAATATGTTCTTTAAAAGCTTTTAATGAATGTGTTGATCAAAGAAAACGTTCTGCCTTCTCCTTTTTTTGTTGCGTGCCAGGGAATTATTTGAAAAAGTATTTAATCTTTTGAATGTGGACATGCATCCAAATGCATCCTGATCCAAAGTTCTCTTTTGCTCTTGCTCCACGACTTAGTCTGGGTCTTGAGGTGCATCAATCTTCCTCTGATGCCATCCCAAATCAAACACAAATCTTTATTATTACATAATATATCACAAATCATTACCTCAGTGACATCGAGAGAAAATAATCACTTTGTAACAAGTTCTCTCACAAAACCAGTGTAGTAAGTTTTCTTTTTGCAAACTGTTCTAGACATTTTGCCAAAACTACTTCACAATCACTTAGAGAACTTCAAGTGTGTTTTTGGTACAATTCTAGCCACTAAATGATGTCTGGACCAGGGGAGCGGGACTGTCAGGATTCTCTTCCTGGACTTTTCCAGTGCCTTCAACACAATCCAGCCCCTTGAACTCCAGGAAAAACTGACCAGAATGCGAGTGGACCCCTGCCTGGTTGCTTGGATTTCCAGCTACCTGACCGACAGACCACAGTACGTCAGGCTGAAGGACATCACATCCAACACTGTGGTCTGCAGCACTGGAGCTCCACAGGGGACTGTACTGTCCCCCATCCTCTTCACTCTGTACACCGCAGACTTCTGCTACAACTCTGGATGGTGTCACATCCAGAAGTTTGCAGATAACACAGCCATCATGGGGTCTATCAGAGACGATGAAGAGGAGGAGTACAGGAGCTTGGTGAGGAACTTTGTTGTCTGGTGCCACATGAACAATCTGCAGCTCAATACTTCAAAGACTAAGGAACTAATCATCGACTTCAGGAGGGACAGACCCAGTCCTAGACCAGTTCTGTTAGAAACTGAGGAGGTGGAGGTTGTGAAAACCTATAAATATCTTGGGCTGTGGCTAAACAACAAGCTGGACTGGACGAGCAACATGAGGCAGCTGTACAAGAAGGCCCAGAGCAGGATGTACTTCCTGAGGAGGTTGAGATCCTTCAACATCGGCAAGAAGCTCTTGGGGATTTTTTTATCAGTCTGTGGTCGCCAGTGTCCTGTCCTACGCTGTGGTGTGCTGGGGAGGGAGCACCTCAAAGGGAGACTTCTCCAGGCTGGAGAAGCTGATCAGGCGGGCCGGCTCCTCGGTTGGCACGAAGCTGGACCCTCTGGCGACAGTGGCAGAGAGGAGAACAATGCACAAACTCCTGGCTATACTGGACAATGCCAGCCACCCTCTGCACACTGTCATCAGCAGCCAGAGAAGCCTGTTCAGCCAGAGGCTGCTTCTCCCTACCCAGGCTCCGCCCTCGCAGTGACGCAACACCTTCGGCTCTGCTACACTTACTCAGGCAAACTGCTCATTCAGGTGGATTCGAGTTCCCGAAAAAATGGGAACTCCACCCACTTTGTCGGGAAGCAATCAACTTTGAGCAGCGCCAACGGCCCAGGGTAGAGGCGTGTTCAAGGTAGTGACGTGGTTGAACTGCCACTCAACCCATGGATTGTACACGGAAGCGCTTCATTCAATATCAACATGGAGCAACGTCAAGCTTTTGACACTGCTGTAGATGCTGTAAATGAAAGTGTTCGACGGGAGATTCTCGTTAAAAATCGAGCAAAGAACAGCCGTTGAATCATTTCTTGACAGGAAAGACGTTTCGCCTTGATACTGGCTTTGGTAAGAGTTTAATCTACCAGTTAGCCCCGCTGGTAGCTAAATCATACGTCAGAGGAAAGAGGGGTGTGATTGGCTTAAAGGATAAGATCGATTTTTTGACATTGGGCCCTTGATTTCACATTATAACATGATGTTCTACTCACCCCTGCTTGTTGTTGAACATTTGGAGCTGTTCCGAAGATATTCGCGAGGCGTCTGGCTGCTCTCTTGAGATATTCGGCCATGAAACGGTTTCCTATGGGCAAGCTTATACAGGCACAAACTATGCTGTTTATAATTTATTAATTACTGTACACTAGCACTGATAACGTGGAGGTGCGTCGCTTACTTAAAAAAATCCGGGTTATTGTAATTTGGATTTTTTTTGTCGTAAAGTGGGTGTTACTGACGTCCTCATCATGCTACTACCACAGACAGCCCACAGACCTGCTGCCTATTTATTCATTCGGCTAAAATTCAAAATTAATAACCCGGATTTTTTTAAGTAAGCGACGCACCTCCACGTTATCAGTGCTAGTGTACAGTAATTAATAAATTATAAACAGCATAGTTTGTGCCTGTATAAGCTTGCCCATAGGAAACCGTTTCATGGCCGAATATCTCAAGAGAGCAGCCAGACGCCTCGCGAATATCTTCGGAACAGCTCCAAATGTTCAACAACAAGCAGGGGTGAGTAGAACATCATGTTATAATGTGAAATCAAGGGCCCAATGTCAAAAAACCGATCTTATCCTTTAAGCTTAGGCACAGCCTTTTCTGGCCACAACCAGTAGCAACCCGAGGGAGGCGGGTTGACCAGGCCATTTCGAATCGTATTCGTATGGTCTTGGTCAGACCAGAATCTCGAAGAGATTTGAAAGTCTGAGGAACTCCTTTGCCCTCCGTGCCATCAAACTGTTTAACTCCTCACTGGGAAGGAGGAGGGGTAACAGCAGGACAGAGGGACTGAAGGACAGGTGGCAGTCAGTCAGTCTGTCCAACCAACGTGCAATAATCTCTGTGGTGTGCAATAATCTTACTTTAATCATTTTAATCTGACTTTATACTTAGATATGTATTATTATTTATTAGCGTCATTATTATCATTATTATAATCATTATTATTACTATTTTCATTACTATTACTAGTATACTACTATTATATTATAATATTATCATTATTATTATGATTTTTTTTATCTTTATATGGTTGCTGGTTTTGGGTGTTTTCCACTTCTGTCTCTCCTATACATTTCTGTATATAAATAATTTTAATTTCCCAGAGGGAACTTCCCAAAGGGATTAATAAAGACGTCTATCTATCTATCTATCTATCTATCTATCTATCTATCTATCTATCTATCATTTCATCTTTTTTCCAAGATGACTCTCCACACAAACTGGAATCATCTTTAGGGTTAATTTCTCCCTCTGATTCATAACAATGGAAAGAGTTTGTTCAAATAAATACCACACACACTGGCCTAAATCTGATATGACAGGTAGTGGTGATTAACCAGCCTAAACAGACAAAACTGATGCTTACAGCAACACAAGAACCAGCAACAAAGAAGCGAACGCAGATCAGTTTATGACTCAGCATGTAACATGAAATGCAATTTAATCTTGCATTTTTTCTTGTCCATCTAATCTGTTGAAGTTGAAGTTGCTTGTTCTCTCTTCAACAGATTATTTAGCCAACTGATATACTGTAAGTTACCATGTATAAATTATTACGAGATGGTGGGGGGCTAAGAGTTGAACCATTATGTTGTGGAGGAAAGGAGTCGAATACGCGTCGGTCAGCCGTCCATTGGGGAGTTTATTGAACAAACTGTCACAGCGAATATGCATACAGAATGTCCACAAAATGTCCGCAGGGTTCATTTTGCAACACCTTTTTATACTGTCTTATCATAACAAGCGTACGTGGCCCTCTCTGGAGGCGCCTAGCTTTCGCCGTAATCACAAACAAGCTCATTCTAACTATCAACAATATTCATATGAACCAGTCAACAAGGCACACGATGTACCCAGGCCATGTCATGACATTTCTCTCCCACATAGTCCCCCCTGAAATCACTTATCAGTGATTTAATAAAGAAATAATCTAAAATGAAATAAAATCAAGCACCGTCGCCTCACAGCAAGAAGGTTCCAGGTTCAACACCCAGCTGGGGTCTTTCTGTGTGGAGTTTGCATGTTCTCCCCGTGTATGCGTGGGTTCTCTCCGGGTACTCCGGCTTCCTCCCACTGTCCAAAAAATCATGCATGTTAGGTTGATTGGCATCTCTAAATTGTCCTTAGGAGTGAGTGTGAGCGTGCATGGTTGTTTGTCTCGTTTGTCTCTATGTGGCCCTGCGATGGACTGGCGGCCTGTTCAGGGTGTACCCCGCCTCTCGCCCATTGACTGCTGGGATAGGCTCCAGCCTGCCCGCGACCCGATCAACGGATTCAGCGGTATAATGGATGGATGGATGGAAATAAAATCATCCCACATAGTTAATTAAGAATTAATTAACATAATCAACACTAAATTATCATAATAATTCTACAATACCAATCAACGGGACCATTTTGAATAAATGAACAAGAATATATATATATATGTACCCGAATCACATTAAATGATTAAATGATTAAACGATTAAATTAAATTAAACGATATTGAATTCAACAACAATACAAATTTTAACCTTGCCATCACACTTGTCGACTGTTCGCAGTGCATAGGAGCGAAAAACCCACCGGCTGCTACTTTCGTAACTCATGTTCTTATCTTGGGAAAACTCACCTACGGCCCCACCCCACTTGGCGACCGACCACTTTACCAAAGGTCACACTCCGAACAGTTGACTAACACAACTGGCAATGGACATATTAGTGATCAGTTCTGATTGATAATACACCTAGAATGAATACACCACCATCAAATGAATTAATCACAGATTTGTACCAAGTACAATACATAAAATTATGGATTATCACACAACAATAGTAATAAAAAGCAATGTAATGCGGCTTTTCCAGTCCCGTCCCATCTCCCGTACTCTGGTGTTGTCTGCTTCTGGCCGAACATCTGTCCGGCTGGGTCTGGAACTGCTAAGCTCACTCTGGGAGGAGAGGTCACCAGTACATCACTCCCAATCAAAGAGATCTTCAGCATCCCTTCTCCCTATCAGACTATACTTGGTTCCACATTCGAGGAAAGAATCTTGTGAACCGTCCGTTGATAACCTTCATTCGTTGACCCGCTCTCCCATGCGTTGGTCCTCAGACCTGGTCTCGCATGGTCACCTGCCTCCTGATTCCTTCCACTGTTCGTTTGAACATCACTTGCAGCAAACACCTTCTCAGAATGGGTATAATGCAACATACCAATAGGGAGACCATTATCACTATCAACAATATAGCTATTCCCGCTTTAACTGTCATCGCTCCCCCTTCTCCCAAAATCCCAAACAGACCAGTCCACCACCGTTCACCTCCACCAGCATCACACGTCAGCTCCTCTCTCCGTTCTCTGAACTTCTTCATGGCCGTTGTAAACGTCCCATCAGCTGCAGTGTTCCCGGGTATAAATGTACAACATTTTCCCCAACCATCTGGCAAACACCACTCTTCCCTTCTAATATCCATTCTAAAACTTGTCTGTTCTACCAAGCCATCATACTCGTCTCGTGTAGTTGTTCTCCAAAGCCTGCAAACCCTTCACTCGTGTAGTTAAGAATTCTCTGTTGGTTGTAGTATATGTAATTAATCCACTCCCCATTTTGTTAATTGTGATCCACGGCAAAATAGACTCAAATCCAGCTGCAATCTCCCTGCGTGCTTTGAACTCAAAAGGAATCCCTCTCGGCTGCCCTATTGCATCCAAGTAAACGTGCTTATCCATGATGTAGTCACCACTAGATCTTTTAACTCTCCCTTTTTCCACATCCAAACCTCGCATCTTGTTTACCTTGTCATACACTAACACAACTGATGTCTTCCTCCTCACCAGTGCCCAAAGACCTATCCACCTGTTGGGTAACACATTTAACAAAACATCATCTCCACACATCCAGTAACTCTCAGCTATTGGGTGTGTCTGATCCCCAAAAAGATATAGAGTTAGAATTATCATTTCTATATTTTCACATTATTGGTCCAAATAAATATTGGTTTCATTTAACAGTAGTACTACCTACGTGAGTTCCAAAAGCATTCAAACTCACCATCGTAATCTACTCTATAATCAGTCGGAGGCCCATCCTGTTATGTACTAAGATTAAATTCCGCACAAGAAGACTCCAATTTGTGGTCCTTCCTTATTTTGAAAACAATTATGTAATCTATTTGGCCCAAACATCAATCTGCACTTAATCCCACACCTAGGAAACAATAACCATTTATCCTCTTCCGATGTGAACCTACCTTCTCTGCATTCCCGTTGCTGGACCACCGCACCGTCCCTGAAGGTGTGTGGCTCTGGAACAACAACAGGCAATGCTCCTTGAGCGTCTGCGCATATGAGACACTCCGTCGCTGTCAATTCCCTCGTAGTGTACCCTGCCCATCTATACCACATATTCTGTGCTGCCTTAACCCATCTTCCACAGTTACACTGTTTTCCTGACTCTACCTGTGCATGTACACTCCGTCTGTTCTTGGATTAACATGATTATTCTGTCCTGTAGTGCTAATGGTATCAAGTCCCCCTAGACTTTCACGAGAAATCTTTCTATTCTTACCACCCTTGTGAACAACTCCTTCTGACCCAAGGACAACCTGATCTCCCCAGATTGTCCCTTCGTTGCGGCGTCCGGAGGCGGTGATTTGGTCGTCTCCTCCACCGGACCCATGATCCACACTTCCTCACACTTCCTCATACTTCCTCATACTTCCTCACACGTTCACCAACCTTTATTCCCACGTACTTAAACTCACGCTTAACCGATACCTCTTCTTGACTAGCTCTAGTGTGTATTGCTGGCAAAGTTCGTGGCGTGGCATGGTCTGAGTGGGTGTGTACTGTTGCATCATACTCATCTGACCCAGGCTGCCTACTTCCCCTGCGGGGTGGCTTCATCACGGGACCCTTCCAGCCTCTCCTGTTTGCGGGATCCCGTCCAACATCTCCAGGCTTCGTTCTTCTGAGCCCATGCTGTCGGCCAACGCCCACACCTGGATGCTCATAAGTGTCAGAAATCTTAACCTCTTCCTTTTGTTAATCCTTTCCCTCGGACTCAACTCCGACTGTGTCTTTAGTCCGAACCTTGGTGCAGTGATTCAAATGGTACCATGTGTTGCTACCTTCCATTCGAACTGCTGTTGGCGTTGCTCGCACCATTGTGTACGGTCCTTCTCATCTTGGCTCAAGCCACTTCCTTCGGAACACTCTGATGTGCACCTGGTCGCCTGGCATCACTGGTCTCTCAACCAGCTGTTCGAGACCTGAGTCTCTGGTCTCCTCCTGTAGATAGATTGTTCTGTGGATTGCAGTTAATTGCTTCATGTAAGCTGTCCACTCTGTTTGCACCTGCTCAAGTGGGGGCCCTTTAAAGGGACCTCTCAACTGAGGTGCCGGCATGGGTCGACCCGTTAGCATTTTATGCAGTGTTAGTGCGTGACTCTATGAGTCTGCATACGAAAGCTCATTAGTGCAAGCGGCAAAGCATCTAGTTTAGTTTAGTTGAAGCACAGATTCAATTCAATTTCACTTTCCAGGTTCCATTGATCCTCTTACCCATCCCTTGACTCTGTGGATGATAAACCGCCCCACAGCGCTGCTTGATTCGCAGCTGCTGCAGAATGCCTCTTGCCCTTTCCTAAACAAACACTTAACCATTATTTGAGCTAATCTCTGATGGAATGACAAACAGATGAATCAATTCTCTTACCAAAAATTTTTTACGACTATTTATCCAATATGTATGACCAATATCCTTGTGGTGGCGTGACATCTGGCTCCAGTGACACCATTGGTGCCAAAACAGCAAGCTGGCACTTTGATGCTACTTTCGCTGCTTCATCAGCTGCGTTATTACCTTTACCGACCATTTCGTTACCTTTACGATTATATGACACTTTATCACTGCCAGCTTTGCGAGGAGCATCATGGCTGCACTTAGCTCCTTCATTTGGACCTCATGTCGCACTGGACTTCCGTCTGACCTCCTGAACCCTCTCTGCTTCAAAACTGCTTCAAACAAATAGCAAATATCATGAGCATATGCAGAATCTGTGTACACATTCGTAACCTTACCTTTCACCAGTCAACATGCTTCCGTTAATGCCTTCAGTTCAGCCAACTGTGCCGAACATGGCCGTTCACCCTTCTCAGCTTTCACCGTCACAAAGGTTTCCACCTTCCTGTTTCACAACTGGCAAAACTTCATGATTACCCAAATGATCTCAACACATGATCCATACACAACATAAGTGACGTCAGCCTGCACAAGTGAAGTTGCTTCTAAGTCAGGTCTCAGTTTAATGTATCTCACAGCCTCTGACACATGCTCATGTGGTTCTCCTTCAAACTCACGTGGAATGACATCTGCAGGATCCGATGTAGTACACTTCTGTATTCTCACATCTGGACGTGTCAAAAGATGCACAACCTGCAAACATCCTGTCCGAGTCACAACATACCTACTCTGATTTATTAGTTCTGAAATCTTATGGTGTCTATTGGAGACATATAAGAACAATGGCTTCTCATAGTCTAGTGTTGCCCGTTTTGGATGACTTTTGCTAATTTTGTTTCAAACTTTCAAAGGCTAACTTAGCCTCGTTTGTCCTCTCCAGTTGTACTTTCAACCTTTGAACTGTGGATTTTCCATGATTCCTTCCATAGGAAGCCAATTTTATTGCATAATCCTCCCAAGAGAAGATCATACTTGTTTTATTTTAATTTTATTTATTAATACATTTATTTATTTTGGACATGGCGCTTTACTTACTCCCTCCACATGGGATGGAGAGATATCAGTAATTCCCTATGGGATAAATAGATACTCTAACTTAGGC
This sequence comes from Odontesthes bonariensis, assembly GCF_027942865.1. Lineage (NCBI taxonomy): Eukaryota > Metazoa > Chordata > Actinopteri > Atheriniformes > Atherinopsidae > Odontesthes > Odontesthes bonariensis. Next base: position 33,387,392 of record NC_134522.1, on the reverse strand, counting down.
TATCAATGCTAAAATTTAAATTAGAAACTTCGTTTTGTTTTGTAATAGTAATAGTGACATATTTAAATTTAAGTTTTAGAAACTTAGTAATAGTGACACATTTAACTTAAAAACTTTGTTTTGTTTTGTAATAATGACACACCTGAGGGCGGTTTTTAAACCCTTGAGTACGTCTGACGTAAGTGTACTTCTTACCTCTATATGTCAATGCAAACAAATACTGGGATTCCTCTGCCAGAGGAACGCCATGGACCTGCCGGGTCACTTGCTCCGCCCCGCAGGGACTGGCCACGGTCCTGCCGAGCACTCAGGTTTCTCGGTGCTCTCGGACAGCTGTAAACAAAGTGTCCCCTCGCGCCACAGGCCCAACATGCTCCCGAGGACCTTCGTCCTCCAGGTGCACCTCTTCTTGACCTTTGACAGGGTCGACGATGGACTTGCCCCTGTGATGGCTGTTCAGCGGCCCCCGCTGTCATGGCCTCATTTTGTACTTCTTGCTTCACTTGCAGTTCTTCTAACTGCAACCATGCAAGTTCCCTTCGCATATCCTTCTCCTGCTCCTTCTGTTTCAGTTCTTTTCTGTATTTGTCTACTGCATGCACCACGTGGTCTCGGAATTGGCCATGTGACATTGAATTCAACCCCACCACATCCTCCAGCCTCCCCTGAACTGGGGCAGGCAGAGCCTCTTTGATGGAAACTCTGAGCAATGTCATCCAAGCTGGGCTCTTCTCAATTTCTCCCTCAGACTCTTTTCTCCATTTCTTCAATTGTTGTGCAATGTACACAACCGGACTCTCTGTTCCTGACAGTGGCTCCCCCTTTAATGCTTCGAGGTCCACTCCTACAGGAAACTCAGCTCGTAACGCTCTCCAGAGTGCAGCTCGATATGCATTAAAGTCAGTTCCATCAGCTCGGTGGCTTAACATCCAGTCACTCTCACTGTGTCTCAAAATGCCCTCCATGGTAGAAGTTCCAAAACACAGTGCCCACACTGCCTTAATGTGTCCCACAGTCAACAGTTTATGCACAGTCTCTTGTTCAAAAGCTCTTATCCATTTGCTTGCACCTGTGTGAATGTCCGGCAATCGAGCAACCAGCCCCGCTAGGTCGAGCGTCTGCCACGGCACATACTGTCCCTGCGTCATTTCTATCAAACTCGCTGCTGACGCTGTTGGACTCTTATGTTCTTCAGAAGATGCCTTTTGAACTGGAGGTGCCAGTACTGGTGATTTTTGATATTGTGGGAGCTGTCCCCTTGCCTGAGTTACAGACGGCGTCTGGCTCAGGAGCTCCATGACTGCTTGATGTAGCTATTTGTGGTTCTGGACGTTGATGAGATATTTTGTGATTTTTTTATTTCAGAATCTCCTTGTATGTTTACTGCTCCTGGCAGTGTTGGATATAGCTCTGCATTTTCAAAGAAATGTAAAACTGTTAATTCAAGCTCTCTCTTTTCCTGTCTCTTTTTGCTTTTGTCCTTTGGTTTGTAAGCTTTAATCCTTTGTTCCATAATCTTACAGGCAGCTTCATTAAAAGTGCCACCTTTTGGCCAGGGTGAGAAATTATTTTTTGTTTGTTTTTCCCATTTTTGAGATATCTTTTTAATATCTTTGGAATGTTCAGGATGCTTGGCGCTGATGGTTATTGTTGGTGTTACATCCATTGTTTCACCTAGTTAGTTCCCTTCTTTTGACTTCCTATTTACTTATTTATTTTTCCCTAATTTTATTTTATTATTATTCTTATTATCCTCCTTTTCTTTTTTTTTCTTTTTTTAAACAACTCTTGAAAGTCAATTTAAATTAACTAATTATTTAACTCTAATCAATGCTAATTTAATGCTCGGCTAAATTTAGCTTAGATGCTGCTAATTATTGGATTGGATATTGTCAATGCTACTGTTAAGGTTAGCCTATGTTAGATTTGAAAGCTTATGATCTAGGTTGGTTTTTTAAAATTAAACCAATGTTAATTCAATGTTAGGCTACTTTAGCTTGTTGCTATTTTAACTTCTAGTTTGGAGTTAGGTTACTATTATTGCTAATGTTAATGTTTGCTAACCAATGCCACTTGATGTTAGCTTCCTAGCTGTTGCTAATAAATGCTAACCTATTGCTAATTAAGATTTAAACCAATATTTGCCTTATTGCTATTGCTAAGCAATGCTAGTTGTGTTTCTGATCAATGCTAATTATGGCTAACGAAATGCTAACAAATGCTAACAAATGCTAACTATTGCTAATCAATGCTACTTATTGCTAATCAATACTAGCTTCCTTGTTGACCAATGCTAATCGAATGCTAATTATGCTATTCAATGCTAATTATGGCTAATCAATGCTAGTGATTGCTAACCAATGCTAATCAATGCTAGTTATTGCTAATCAATACTAACTTTCTTGTTAACCAATGCTAATCACTGCTAAACAATGCTAGTTATTGCTAATCAATACTAATTATTGCTAATCAATACTAGCTGTATTACTAATGCTACCCAATGTTAATTTACTGCTAATCGAAAGCTCAGTTGATGCTTACTCTGTTTGAAGTGACTCAGGCTAAAGGCGTTGTCCCCCCCTTTTGCTCACATCCGGATGCTTCCGATCCAATCCATACACGATGTCTCTCCACCAATCCAGATGATACAATGCACGTCACAGCTACGTCAATTCTGACCAATGACATGAAAATGTTTTTTGACCAATGAAATCTGAACACACCTCTTAATCTACCTCCAATGAAACACGTCTGGGACACGTAACTTCTAACCAATAAAATATGAACACACCTCTAAGCCCGCCTCCAATGAACCACGTGAATTCTAACCAATCAAATATGAACACACCACTAAGCCCGCTTCCCAGGCTGTTGTTAACTCCTCCCAAACATAACAATTGAACCACACCCCAACTCAAAATGGCGTTTGTCACACTTTTGTAGCAAGTTAAGAAAGAGGAAGAAATACAATCTGTCCAGCCGTGGACAGGGAGAAATACAAACCAAACAATACAGAAATAACATTTGCACTATTCTTCACCTCAAAATGGCGTTTGTTAAGAAAGAGAAAGAAATACAATTTAACAGGGAAAAATTGTGGACAGGGAAAAATACAGACCAAAAGATACAGAAACAATGCATAAGCGAAAAACTTTCTTTATCAGGAATGTCAACATTCACGTCGAATGACGTGATGAATCAAATGGCCTAGGGACAGAAACTCTCCCCTAGGAATTGCGAAACCAACATTTACTCGACTGATAACAACTCCGCAATTAGCACACTACCTCAAGAAACTAATAATTATTACAGTTCAACCATAAAGTACTCTGGAAAACAACAAGGAAAGACAATGTGATCACACACGAACATTTGAAGCAGCAGAAAAATGTCAAGGACAAGCGGTGCGCCTCCACACAAGCAGCGTGCCCGCGCAGCACCTCGCTCTCCCCCTGAAAACCAAACACCTTCAACAAGTCTGTTGAAAATAGAACTTTAGAAACCTTAACACAAATTACAGCAGTACTCAATAATTCAATAATAATAAGATACACTCAACCAATATACACAATATTAAAGAAATCAGCACACAGCGTTTAAAAATCACAGCTCATCACTGTAACAACACCTTATTTCAACAAACTATCAATGCGGCAACTATAACAATGAAGCAAATCTGAGTGTCTCTGCACTCACTTAATTTTTTATTTAGCCTAAGATTATAAGTAAGACGTTGTGTTAACTCTATGTGTTAACTCAAAATGACTAAAATACTCAAAAGTCAAGGGATGAGATGAGTTAGAACCTTGATTTCTCACCCAAAATTACTTTTTCTTTTCTTCTTTTTTTAGATTCACATAAAACAGCAGGATTTCACACGCAGTGACACACACATTGACAGAGACAGAGACCGGTCACACTCACACCAAGTCAGTCGATCAAAGTTTTGTGTCAGTCACCGTTCAAATCTTCACAGTTTTAAATGATCAACTTCTTTCATTTAGACTTTTAATTTTTCAGGAGATGTTGGTGTTGGCAATATATGAAATACAAAATGTGTTTTCTCTACAAGCCTTGTGATATGGTCTCTAAGGACCAAGCAACAGATGATGACGTGTAGCTACTTTATCAGCTTCCCTATGACCTCTTATAATAATCTCCTGTGGCCAATTCATGAACGAATTTGAATTTTCTTCTCAAAATGTCTTTATACTGAGGTCTCGGATAACTCCAAAGAGTTCTAAGCAGATATACAATGATATAAACATATATTTAAAATGTGCCCCTTATAAAACTGGATTTTTCATTTCAGAGTTTTCTAGAAAGTCTTATTGATCCAACCGTCAAACTTTTATGTTCGCCAGTCAATCAATTATCAGTATTCGTCTACTCCTTGACTAGTGAAAATGATTTTCACATATATTTAATGAGTCTAATGTACCCCGTACTCCCGTCAGTATTCCTCCCCCCAATGCATTGAAGGATGGCTGATAGACGCAAGAAATACCATGAACGGTTACTCAACAACCTGTTCGCTTCTTTAAAGCTTATCCATTAATCCAGTTTTGAATTCATCCGATTCATTACCTGCCGGAGCGCAGCGACTAGCCCTTCTAAATTACCACCAAAAATACAACAACACATTAGCCAGACCAACTGCTCACAGCTGTCTGCTTTTACAAAACACGTTTCACTGCTGTTTACCCAATTTCTATCTTAATTCAAACATTCGGCACCTCTTGGCCCAGAATTTCCAAAACTATTTCAACAGCCCCCCTGCGCAGAGGAAAACAATGAAATGCTTACCGATGCAGAATCCTCTCTCCACTGTGCTCTTTTGATTTGGGGAAGCCAGAAAAGGCCTGTCCAGCTGTGCACCACCAACAGAAATCCGCTGCGTGATGGTAGGACAAAGATCCAACCTGCCGGCTCTCACAGCTGATGTCGGTTGTCGGGGCACAGAGGACACGCTCCGCCGGGATCCAGACGCAAAATCTCACGAATTCGGGGTCACCATTATTAGCAGATAATGGGACACCAACAGGAAACCTCTAAATCCATGTGACTCTGTGGCAAAATCTAAAAAACAACAGCAAAACATCCATGATGAACTGTTGCAAGTATGGATGTAAAATAAACTTCTGGAAATGATCAGGAAAATCTGGATCAAATGCTTCCATGTGAAACTTGGTGTAATTAAGCAGTTTTCCTCCCTCGAACATGCTATGTTTCACATTTTAGAGTGCCTTACAATAATGTTACCTTCCATGGTTCAACATTATTGTATTCACAAGGATGCAGGAGATAGTTCATGGTCATTTACAGCGAAACAACCCATAGTGTTACACAATCCTTGGCAAAAAAATAAGTAACAAATGCTCTGGGAGGACATTCATTCAGTTTTTATTCTTTGTAGAAAGGAAAACTGAAAATATAAAATAATACAAAACAGTGTCGTCATTCAAAGTGTCATCGTTGACGACATTTTCAACAGATCAAGAGGAGAAAATGTCGCTCAATCATACGAGAAGAAATAAGGAAGCACTTCTTAAATTACATTTCTCAAACAAATCTAAAATCGAAGTCGAAACATTCAAATTAGTCTCCAGTTGAAAGAGAGTGCTCGCAGAGTTGTTTTTCTTTGCTGTACTCAGAGGCACGGCATCAGCAAAGCTGAAGCCCACAGACGGGCGTTAACAGGCGTGGCTGATATCCACCTCTGGCTCTAGGGTCATTCAGTTAGAGGCATTGTCAGAGTGAACTATGGTCACTGAATATCAATAACGCCACAAAGTGACATGGCAACTGTGGAGTAAGCATGCCAGTAAATAAGTGGGTCTGCGCGCATGTGTGTACGTGTGTTTGTGCGCATGCAAATATATGGCGAAGGGAAAGGGGGCCGCAAACATCCCCCATTCCAAAAATCAGGGGCAGACAGGAAGAGCCCCCAGACCCGGGCTACCAGCAGCCCCAATGGAGCACGGAAGAGAGAAACCAGGCAGCCTATCGCAGGAAAGTCATGCTCCAGCCCAGAGGACAGCAGAGGAAGTTCCCGGGTAGAACCCTCACAACTATGGAGAAAAGGAGCCAGGGGGGGAGGGCCCCGCCAGGCACCAGCCACCCGGCAGCAGCCGAGTGCAGGACCAAGAGCCCTGCGTGCCCGAGGACTACACCTCCACCCAGTAGAGGGGCAGTCTGCCCCAGAGGACCAGGCCACCCCAGACAACCTCCCCCAGCACCCACCCCAATGCCCAAGGTGCCCATCTGCAAGAGCAGCAGGGAGGAGCAGAAAGGGGCGAGGAGGGGGTGAGCCTTCCCGACAAGGAGCAGGAGGGGGGGGCAGAGTTCAGGGCACATACGATATAAATTGGAAACGGAGACGATTAGCATGGCCCCTGCGAAAGGATGACACGCAGATTTGTGAGCGTTCCCACAGTTTTTAGTCGAATTGTGTTGCTGTGTTGTTCCATTCCCAACATAGTATACATTACCTCAGTGCCCCTGAGCACACCGGAGCAGCCCCCCCAATGGTAAAGAACCCCACCCCACCCTGCCACCCACGCTGCGGACACCCCAGAGGCCCCAGAGCACTGAGCGAACAATCCACCTCAACGACAGCTGCCCGAAGCAGCCCGTGTCCCCCGTGCTTCCAGAGATTAATGATGGGAAAAAATGCTTCAACCAGGAAGTCATTAGTGAAAACACTGTAAAGGATCATAAAACTCCTTCAAGAAGGTAATTCAGCTCAGTGTCTGACAAAAGATGTTGGTTGTTCCCACTCAGCTGGGTCCAAAATCTGAAGCAAATACAAACTAAATGGGAAGGTTGCAAAAGGGAAACACACAGGTTGACCAAGGAAGACATCATTGGGACAGAAAAGAAAAGAGCAATATATTGTAACCCTGGTTAGAATTAAAACACTCAGAAATACCAGTTTCCTCGAATGAATCATAGTTTTCCTTGCATTGTAGTTGTTTCTCGTCCAGTAGTGGAATTTCTGAGCTTACCTGAACGCATCACCTGCAGGCCTCGTGTGTGAGAAGGTGAGAGAAAGGAAAAAGAAAAGGAGAAGCCTCGTGGAACCGCAGGAAAAGTGTCCCCGTTCGGCGGCCAAAAGTGATGATGTTGTGGAAACTGTCGTTAGAGATTGAGTGTGGAGAGAAACTTACCTGTTAGAAGTGAAACCGATCCCGGGAGCAACTCGGACGAGTGTTTTCCCAGACTTTTCGGAACTATTTTGGTGAGTTAGCTGCACCGATAGCTCGTTAGCTCAATTAGCAGTATCATTCTGGGTTAGTACACAAGAAAGCCACCCAGAATAGTCAAATGTTAATGGTACTGAAAAATGTTTTTTTTTGTGATACTGTGACGATATGTTGTTATTGTGTGTTACCGTGACGAATGTGTAGCAATTTACCAGCTGTTAGCTCAGCTGCGGCCTGTTAAGGAGGCCGAGCACGGTTCCACAGCTGTCGCTCAGATTGCTAAAATGATGCAGCATTTCAAGTGTTTCATATTCCTGTAGCTAAGTTGTTTATATTTCATTTAATGAGCTGTATTGTTAATGTGCACTAGGAAAAAAAGTAAAGACAGTCAATTAAGCTGATGAATAATTACGCTGCATGTTATGCAGGCTGGTTTTGTTTGAGGGACGAATTCCTCCGCTCAACTGTGATCCACACCACCACTGTTGCCGCATGGAGACTGGTCCCGATGAACCATGAGTCTCCACTGATGTGTGGTAGAACAGGACCCAGTCCTGAGGAGTCACACATTTTATTTGCACTTTCTTTTCTGAGATCTCAGTATTTTTTTACTTGTTTCTATTTTTTTTTTTTCCCAAAAAAACCAACTGACAAAGGAACCTAAAGAACTGTTTTCCTTGGAGGATCCTGAAGGACAGTAAACTGAAGCAAACAGTGGAAAACGGGGAATAAAAAGGACAATTCAACCCATTTAAGGGGAAAGAGACATTTTTATTTTATTTTATCTTTATTATTTTCTATACCAGTACTCACTTGTTTCAGCTAATTTCATTTCATTCTGTGAATTATTATTATTTTTTTAAGAACTGCATTTCATTTAATGTGTGTAAAAACTGAACGTTGCAATATAAACATTCATACCATATTTTGTGTTGTGTGTTATGTGAGGTGGAGATCAATGCTCTCATGCTTCAGTGCTACTGCCAGTCTCCTTAGGCCTATTTCAGACCAGGGCGGCAAAGCGTGGCGGAACGGAAGCGATTTTCACCGGCGGAGGTGAAAATACATGGAAACAGATCTGTCCTTGCACACCGACGCGGCGGTAGTCGGGCGGTAGCGGCGCGGTAGCGGCGCGGAGACGCCTCCGTCCCGCGCTGCTTTTGGAAAATAGAACTCGAGCGGAATTTGGACGGCAGCGGCCGGCGGTGTCCCGTTGAAATGAATGGGGAATGCAGACAGGGCTGGAGCAGAACGGCCGCGGACTGTCCGGTGTGAAAAGCCAAGTTGAACACACCGCCTGATAACCGGCGTAAGACTGCCGTCGTTTCGCTGCCGCCACGCCACGCTCTGGTCTGAAATCGGCCTTAGTCGAACTTATTTGATTAGATAGAACCCAAGAAGACTAAAGCCCCATACACACACGTCGCTGCTATTTACTCGCTCAGCGAGTGAAGTCAATAGAATGTCTATGTGTTCACGCGAGGCGAGTACAAGCGATGCGATGTGGGCGGATTCCGAGATGAACATATTTCAACTTCGAGCGACGCGAGTAAAAGCGAGTAGCCAATTAAAATGCAGAATACAGATTATTGACAGGTGACGTTCCCCCAGTGTTCTCCAAACAGTGGCCACCCAACTTCTACACACCAAGTCAGCAAAAGCACCCAAGCGAGTGGCGAGTAGGCGAGTTAGCGAGTAAATAGCAGCGACGTGTGTGTATGGGGCTTTAGAGAAAGGTTACAATATCATAAAAAAGTAATTAAAAAAACATGCTGTTAGAACAGAAAATGCACAACAACAGAAATTAAATACAAATAAAAGTCAATATTTAAGTCTGAACCGTGAGAATCTAAAAGCCAAAAGTAAACCATCATAAACGCCTAAACAGCAGAAAACAAGGCTGCTGTGGGCTGGAGAGAAGCAGTGATGGAGTGTGGATGACTGGATGAAAGAAATATTAAGGGATGAATCCTGAATCTGCGTTTGGCGAGGAGGTGATGCCGGAATTTGTTTAGTTTATAATTTATTCCATAAAAGCAGTTATAAAAGCCAGAGGAACTGAGATGTTATTTTAATTTAATTCATTTTAATGTCAGCTGTGCTTTATGAAACCAGAATGTTCAGATGTTACAGAATAATGCTGTGTCATTGTTATTATCACTTTGTCTAATATATCAAATTATAGATCATTAAAATAAAATAAAGACTCCCGACAGATTCCCAACAGGGCCGAATATTTTACAAATGACCTTTTGTGGTCAGACTTTCTATTCCACAGATAAATTCAGAAACGCACAGTTACAGTGGTAATTGTACGTTTACATGGTATATATGTAGAGGTGTTGTACATTCTGTCGGATTAGCCACACCAGTGTCTGCTCTGTGTAAATCAGCATCAACACACTGAACAGCAGAGAGCAGTGATAACACACTGACATGGATACAGTAGCTGGAAGCTCCTCCCTTCTCATTACAAATGTAGAGGAAAAGTAGATCTCCAGTTCAGTGTGTTTTCGCTCAGAAGCCACAGATTATATCAATTCTATCCATGTTTATTTTAGTCTATCTGGTCAGAAATGTTCACGCTGCTTTTTTCTTTGTTCTTACTTGCAGGTAAGAATCATGAGATGTGTGTACCTCCTCATTGCTCCGGCAGACCTTTGCTTTGTGTCTACATTCTGATTCTGTTTTTATTTTACAGACATTGTTCTATCATCACTTGTCATCCAGCAATCACCTGTGGCTCTTCTGATTAAGCCTGGACAAGAGGCCAGTCTTGAATGTTACCATGGAGATAGTAACTATGCCGACATGCTTTGGTACAAGTCAGCAGCAGGAGGCCAGCGGGCCATGGACCTGATTGGACACCTTTATAATGAAAACCCAAAGACATTTGATAACCGCTTTACCATAACCGGCCATTCAAAGGCCAAAGCGCAGCTTGTTATCTCCAATGTCAGCCTGTCAGACACTGCAAAGTATTTCTGTGCAGCGAGTCAGCACAGTGTTTCAGCTCGTCTGGCTCCTTTACAAAAAGCTGGAGGCTCATAGCGACACACGTGCCCCTGCATCAAGCTGCTCGCTGCAGAAGAACTGAGACTTTGGCTTCTTTCTGTGCTGCAAAGCCAAAAGAGAAATGTGGCACAAATAATTAGTATTATTACAAATGATTGACCTCAAAACTGGAAACCGAACAGCACCTGTGACCACCAAATGAAAAATGAGCTCACTTTGTTCTCTTTGATGTATTTATCGTTGCAAATGTGCTGATGTCATTTCCTCCCTACAGATGTCAGGTGTTGGCCCTCTGTCTTTCCATTCATTTGGTTCCCTCTTCTAAAGTCCTGATGGCTCCAAGCTTTACCACCTTGGCATTCATTGTATTCTAGGCTGCAGGTAAAACTGATACAAAGAAAAAACACATCCCACTTTACTCTTAGTCGGTCTGTGATAGAGAAATTTCAGTTGCTCCATATTTACATCTTTTTAACCCTGAAGAAAACTATTTCTTCAAAGTATTCAGGCAGTGGATTTGATTCTTAATGATTTTTTCTTTCTCCTTTCGTTGTATCAGGGTTAGGGTCAGGGTCTGTGTGGATCACCCAGTGGCCGCAATACATCGCCAGCCGTCCCGGTGGTCCGGCAGAAATGCACTGCTACCAAAATGACTCTGATTATGAATACCTGTACTGGTACAGACAACTGAGGGGAAAAGGTTTTCAGCTGATGGTGATTGTACTAGCTGGCACTGCAACCTTTGAAGAAGGATTCAAATCCGGCTTTCAGGCAGCAAAACTGAATGAGAAGCAGTGGTCTCTGACAATATCCAGCATCCAGGAGGCAGATGAAGCTGTTTATCTGTGTGCGGCCAGGCCACACAGTGCTGTGGAAGACCTCAGGACGGTGACAAGAACATACTGTGGAGAGGCTGTTCATTGTTCTGACACCTGACTGTCATTCATAGTCAAACCAAGGAAGAAAGAAAACCACACTGTGGAACAGACTGGAACTGAAACTATTACTATCTATTCTTTGTTACTAACTCCTAAAGACAGGATGTAAGAAAATGGCAAGAAATAACACACTAAATATATTCAACCAATAGGTGGAGGCACAGCACATGGCATGCAGCCTTCGTCATGAGCGTGGGTTGATATCTCAGCCAACAAACACAGCGCCCTCCGTCTTTACCCCGATCAACCCTTCCCCAACAGAACTACATGACAATGCTCTCATCTATGCAAACATTTGGTTTCCTCTTCATCTGGATCTCATGTAAGATCTCAAATGTTCCTCTGAACTTTCCTGTTTAATGCAGATTTGGCACTGAGCCACTGTTTGATGCTGATTTCTCCACAGGTCAGGTGAGTGCTGTTACATTTCACCAGTCTTCTCCTCACATAGTGAGGCAGAGCAGTGAGGTCCACATTAACTGCAGCCATGACGATAGCTCCCTCATAGTGATGCTCTGGTATCAGCATAACTGGGACAACAACTCAATGACGCTCATCGGGTACGGCTATGAAAGCTCTCAGACCTACGAAGGTCAGTTTGAAAAACAGTACAAGCTGACACGAAGAAACGCAGTGGAAGGAGCTCTGACTATACGGAAGGCGGATCTGTCCCACTCAGCTGTTTACTACTGCGCTGCCAGTACACAGTGATGTGGTTTAATGCTGCTCCCTCACCCAAAACCCTCAGCTTGTCTTGTACATGTGATGTGTGTGTGTTTGCACATAAGGATGTGTCTTTTTACAGACTGGCACTGGAGCAGCAGCTCAAACCAGCAGGATGCATCCCACCATCATCCTATCTCTTCTCATCTTGCTTCCATGTAATGTTATCATGCCTTGAAATGAACAAAAAGAAAACAAAACTAGCTAATTGTTTTGTTCAATTCTTCATCAATTACTTAATCCACTGAGCAAGGACTTCAAAGAATTGTTTTTTAATCTGTGTTTTATCTGCAGATCGAGCAGAGAGTGTGAAATTCCAGCCATCCCATCCGATAATAGTCCACGACAAGGAAACCGTGGATTTCAAATGCAGTCATGATGATAATGCTCTCGCTGTAATGCTCTGGTACCAGAAAAAGGAGAGTGGTCTGATTGATCTAATGGGATACAGCTATACTGGCTCTGACCCAGTGTATGAGAAGCACTTTGCAACTCATTTTAAGATTACAAGGAAAGACATCCAAACAGGAGGTCTGATTATTAGCAGTGCAAACCTGTCAGACTGCTGTGTATTTCTGCGCTGCCAGCACAGAGTGATGTGGTCTAATGAGAAACCATCACTAAAACCTGCTCCTTTTTCTGCTGTTTTCAACATCTTGAGTGGAGGTTGCATCAGGCGAGCAAGTGCCTCAATACACATATACCAAGAATTTTCACAAAGCTAGAATAAGTAAAGTTTTAAAAAAGACATGCTGCTCATATTGTTATCAAACACTGGATAAGCAAGATTCTGACAGATGTTACGATGTTTCTACACCTGATTATGTTGTTTCTAGAAACTTCTTCCACATTTTTGCTCCACCATGTGTCTCATATTCGATTTTCGATTTTTTTTTAAATATGCAAACATTTGACATCTACATTAGCTGTAAGTTTCTTGTTCATTCTGAGGAGTAGATGTTTACCATTTTGAAAAAAAAACAACCTTTTTTCTAAGTTTGAGTGGCTGATGCAAAGAAGGCCCACCAATCAGTCCAGCCTGATACTGAGTAGGTTCCCTTATCCATCAGAACAGCTCTGACCAGTCAGGGCATGAACAAGAAACATCTACAGGTGTGCTGGGGTATCTGATACAGACAGTGCTTTTAATGTTACGCTTGATTATTTCATCTGTTCCCATACGCATAAAGATGAAGATGCACATTTTTACAAACTGCACCTTTACAAAACCCCTAAATATGCTCAACAAATGGATCCCAATATCTGGTCCCGTTTCTTCTTCAAACAAAACAATTTGTCGACATCTTTCAGGACTAAAGGCTTATGTTAAGATGGATCTTGTTTCTTCAGTCGTTTTTAAGCTCTAACATTTGAAATGTCTCCATGTAAGCCTTGCAAGGGGGTGAAAAATGTATCCAAACTGAATGAAACCTGTTGTAAGAACCCCTGGTTCACTTTACATCATTTGTCCCAGAGGGCAGCAACAATTAGCTCAGCTAAGCAAACACCTCCCACCAAATCCCAATACTTTTTAGCTAAATTTACCTTAGTTTTTTAGCTTAATTTAGTAAATTGCAACATTTGTAGACGGGGAAAGTATTTCAGTGGAGTAAGCCTTCTGCAGAATCACAGAAAGCTCAGGCCCAAGTTTCACAGATGAGGAGTCCAGGAAAATACATTGAAATACAGTATGAAGTGAACAGGAAAAGACAGTTGTTCATGCAGTTCTGCTCAGACATGAACAATTAAAGGAATGCAGTCGCTTACAAATGGTCAGTTTACACAAGGTTTGTCACAATAAATTGGTCCCAAAGAGGATATGGAGTTGGACAGATGAGATCATTTAGCAGGTAGCCGGAGATGTTTTGAATTTTCTGCATTAACCGAGCATATCCAACTGATTCCTAGCTCTCATCATCATCATCAAGCACGTTCCTCAGACCAGCCAATTAGGAGTGCTCATAAAAAGTATTTAATACAAAAAAAATAAATCTGAAAATAACTTTGCATTAAAGCTGGATCTAAAATTAAATAAGTAAAGTCTTTCTTTTTTCTAAGAGAATTTATATGATTATAGGTGGTCATTTCCTGGGTGAACAGTTGATCCATCTGGATGTTACTGGGAGGATTTCTTACATTTTACATTGGCAGTCACAATGGGTGGGTGCGAGGCGTAGAAGGACACGGATGCGGACTTCAGAGGTAAAAGCAAACTGATTTATTATTTAAAAAAAAAAAAGTTAACACAAAGCGCGGCTGAGCCGGATGACAAAAACTAGACTGAGAAAAAACAAAACATGACTGTGACTGTTACTGTGAGAAAACAAAAGACTTAGCTTAGTATGACTTGGCTTGACTTGAGACCATGAGTGACGGTGAGGATCTGGCAAAGTGCACGGAGAAACCTGGAAACTAAATACTGAGGAGGGTGATTGGTGAGTGAGTGCAGCTGATGGGGAAAACACAGGTGAGGGAAGTGAAGCTGATGGCAGGGCAGTAGAAAGACTGAGGTGGCATATCATGGCTAAAACTAAAAACAAGACCTGAAACTAAAACTTAACAAAACTAAGACATGAAAAACTAAAACATGGTAAAACTAAGAACTTAAACAGAAACTAAAAACGTGGCAAAAACCCACAGACATGACACACAGCGTAACTGCTGCTTCAGATGTTTGCCTTGACCAACAGAAGCTTCAGGGACACACTTACTGGGAACTTATTATGGGGGAATCTCATTATCTGCAACGAACCTTAAAGGGGAACTCCGGGGCATTTGAAGCGTGTTTCCATTGCTAGAGGTTGTCAAATACTGCTAGTAGGACACAGAGAGATGCGTATCTGCGCTCCCTGTGTGAAGATCGCTCTGTCCGCACACCCTGTCATGCGAGGCTAATACGTGGTGGCTAAGGGGCAAGCGCTAACCCTTCCACGTAAAACAACAACTTGCACACTGCAGAAACGTCACACCACTTTATAACCCATCCGACAATAAAGTCACAACCCTTACCATCAAAACCATATGCATGGTTCTCACATTACTGGCATGGGGACGTTACAAAACAACTTTATAAACAGCATGTCACTCACCGGCTGGTTGTAGGCTCGCGCATGTGAAAGCCCAAAAGAGTCGATGAAGAATAATCCCATATACAAAACAATTATATTCTCTAGAAAAACTGCGTTCAAGTATTTAAAACATTACAACAATACATGCCCAGTAATATTGTTGTAATGTTTTAAATACTTGAACGCAGTTTTTCTAGAGAATATAATTGTTTTGTATATGGGATTATTCTTCATCGACTCTTTTGGGCTTTCACATGCGCGAGCCTACAACCAGCCGGTGAGTTACATGCTGTTTATAAAGTTGTTTTGTAACGTCCCCATGCCAGTAATGTGAGAACCATGCATATGGTTTTGATGGTAAGGGTTGTGACTTTATTGTCGGATGGGTTATAAAGTGGTGTGACGTTTCTGCTGTGTGCAAGTTGTTGTTTTACGTGGAAGGGTTAGCGCTTGCCCCTTAGCCACCACGTATTAGCCTCGCATGACATGCTGTGCGGACAGAGCGATCTTCACACAGGGAGCGCAGATACGCATCTCTCTGTGTCCTACTAGCAGTATTTGACAACCTCTAGCAATGGAAACACGCTTCAAATGCCCCGGAGTTCCCCTTTAACTTCAGATGAATCTGGAATTTCTTTCCACTTCCAAGGTTGCTCCTGCTTTTTGCTTTGCTATTAGCATCAAATCTCATTCTTAGGTATATAGTTACCTGCAATATATAATAATGTTAGATGTCCGCATCTCTTAATTAATTCCAGATGGTACAGGCAACTGCTTTTTAAAAGTTTTAGTTCCACTGAAAGATGATAGCGTTGCCTGCAAATTGTCGTTTATAATAAGTTAATGAAGGTCTTCTTTACTTTCCCTGATGCCATCATGTAATCATGTGACTTTCACCTTCTTCCTGTTATGTTGAACAGGGTTTGTTCTCAGCTTCTCTGTCAGCGGAAGACGGCTCATCAGACAACATGCTTCTGACAGTCTTTGGTCTCTGTCTGCTTTTACATTCAGGTGGGTGCTTGAACACCAAGTCTTTCAATGATCGATATTTTCAAGTTTCTGCTGTGCACGTTACTGTGGAACAACATTAAAAATGGATTCCTTCATGTGCTGCAGGTCTGGCAGTTCAAGTGCTTCAGTCTGGAGATCAATTATCTCACCCAGGAGACGCCCTGATTTTAGAGTGCAGCCTGGGACGAGGGTTCAGCATGGGTAGCCACACCATGTCCTGGTACCGACAGAACCACTGTGGAGCTCAGATGGAGTTTGTCATCAAAGAGTACCAGGAAACAGTTGGACACTACCAGTCATCGCTCGATGCAGCCAAAAACAGCTTCTCTCTTCAGATTAGTGAGCTGTTTCTGAATGACAGCAGCATCTATTACTGTGCTGCCAGTCACAGTGATGCACACAGAGCAGACACTCGTACAAATAACAGCAAACCACCACACACTGCACACCGGCAGGAAGGAGCTGTGGTTTATTTGCTTTTGAAAGTTATGTTCCCAAATCCAGTTAAAACACACTACTGCTCAGAGAAATTGCAAAATCATCCCATGTTGCATCTCAGACGTTACAGGCGTTAGTTAACAAGGTAAATGTTAAAGTCCATGACAGTACAATCAGAAAAAGACTCAACAAGTACGACTTGTTTGGAAGGGCTGCAGGAGAAAGCTTACTCTCTGCCTGGACATGACAGAGTGGCTTAAGTTTGCAAAGTTGCCTCTGAACAGGCAGCAACAAGCACCTCATACCAACTGTAAGCACGGTGGTGGAGGGCTGACAGTGTGGAATTGATTCACAACCGCAGGGCCTGGACATCTTGCTGCCTCTTTCACAAGTGTGCATTGCGTTCTGGGAGAAAAAGTGATGTCTTTGTTAACCCGCCGCTGCTCCTCCTCATAAGTCACACATGTCAAACAGAGCTGGCTCTGCCCAGTATGTGCTGTTTCACACATTTATCTCAGTCAGAAAGCTATATTGTCATTGCATCTTCCACACAGAACAACATGACAGTGTCTCTCCTGCAGAAGAACTGCAAACATTCACCTACATTTACACTCCCACCTTCCCATCTTCCCCAAACCCACACACACACGCACACACCCATTTAAATACTCCAGAATAAAAGGAATAAGGGCAAATATAAAGCATTTTATGGTCAAGCCATAAAATAAAGTGACTTGTGACAGATATAAAGTGGCTATGGCCTTCAGTCTATAGTGACAGTGGCTTGTTATGATGTCACAGAGGGAATGGGAAGGGCTGTTGAGAATTTATTTGTTATGAAGAGAATTTATTTAGAGCAGATGATTTAAAAGGAATAGTTAAAAGCAACATTTAATAAGTTAGTTATGTCATAAGTAAGTGTTAAGAATAACAGTTCATGTGTCAGATATGGGATTAGATTAAAAAGAGACTTTAGGTCATTTAAGTTGGGATATACTTAGGAAATGGACTTCATTACCCATGGGACATGGTGCGTGTTACGTTATACACGCAGTGCTTAAGGTCGGGCAGCGGCCATTTTTTATGTTGTTAAGGATGCTGACAATTCAAGCCAACCACTCGCTGTATATGTTAAGTTCTTTATTACAGTAAACATTTGAAACGAACGGACGTCTCCCTTCGTTATTTTAGCCGCCATCAACATTATTCAGAACATTTTGGTGCCGAAAAACCCGCGAAGTAGAACGAGATGGCTGACGACCCGGCTGAAGAGAGACCACTTGTAGCGGAGCAAGGAGAAAGGGCGAGAAGGAAACATCGGATGATTCGTAGCTCCACTACGCGACTGATCAACCAGATTGATGTTGAACTGCGAAAGGAAGACCAACAGAGGGATCTCAACCGTGTGCGGGAGATGTTAGCTGTATTGTCGGCAAAGGAGGACACTTTGCGCGAGCTTGACAACATAGTGGAGGAACACACTTCACTGGAAGATGTGGAGGCGGAGATTGAACTCGCAGAAGATTACAGAGACCGCGTTGAGGTAAAGACGCGTGCTCACCGAGTGATCAGTGAGAATGTGAGTAACCCCCCGCCTACTTGGCAAAGTGATGCTAGTACTGCGAATAGACAGACAGTGAGACTGCCAAAATTACAAATTGACAAGTTCAACGGAGATGTAAGCTTATGGCAGGAATTTTGGAGCCAGTATGAGACTGCTATTCATAACAGCAGTGCACTCTGCAAGAAAGAGAAGTTTGCCTACCTGAAAACTTATCTTACTGGAACAGCTGCAAAGTCAGTAGCAGGGCTCACACGGACAGACAGTAATTATGATGCTGCAATCGAATTACTTCAAAAAAGATTTGGAAGGAAAGATCTCATTGTAAATGCACACATGTCAAAGCTACAGAATCTCACTCCTGTAAAGAGATCATCTGATGTCACTGCCTTAAGACAGCTGTATGATGAATGTGAAATTCAAACCAGAAGCCTAAAATCATTTGGAGTGGTATCAGACACGTATGGTGGAATGTTATGCCCACTATTGCTCCAGATGATGCCAGATGACATGGCTCTTGAATACAGCTGTCAAAGAGGTGACAATGATGAGTGGAAAGTGGACAATGTGCTTAAATTCCTCCAGACAGAGGTTCAGACCCGAGAGAGAACTGTACAAATGATGAAATCATTTAATCAGAGAGAAAGCCAGTTCACTAATAAATTCAGCAGCAAATCACATTCAGCTAGTGACATGAAAGTAAAGAAACCAAATATGACATCTGCAGCTGCGCTACACATTACTGAACAGAAAGTCAACAATTGCTTGTTTTGTGATAGTACTGAACACAAATCCGAGAAATGTCCAGACCACGATGTGCCAGCACGCAAAGAAAAACTGAAAAGGCTAGGCAGGTGCTTTGTGTGTCTGGGATCCAAACACATTGCTAAGTTTTGCAAGACGAAGGGTGTGTCATGTGCCACATGTGGTAGCAGACATCATGCAGCCGTGTGTGAGAAAAATCTGGCACCCCCACCTGATGTGTCGGCCAACACAGACACACTTGTAACCTCAGTAATTCCTAAAGCAGAGAACACAGTGCTGCTACAGACCACCAAGGCATGGGCCGTAGGGCCCACAAGCAGGAAGATGGTCCGCTGCTTGCTAGATGGAGGCAGTCAGGGGAGTTTCGTGCATGAGAATGTAGTGAAGGAGCTACAGCTACCTGTTACCAGCCAAGGAACGCTTACTCTTCACACATTTGGCTCCTCTACTCCAACGACGGTGAGTCGCAACATAGTGAAGCTCAGCTTGGAGAATGTGTGGGATAAGCAGCAGAGAATTGAAATAGAAGCTGTTGTGACACCACAAGTGTGCACAGCACTGATGAAGGTTCCAGGTGAACACATACAGAAAGAGATGAAAAGAAGAGGTCTCCAGTTAGCTGACTGTGATGGAGATTACAAACCTTAAATTTCTGTGCTAATTGGCTCCGATTATTACTGGCAGATAGTGTCAGGCCGAGTGGAAAGACTGACCAAGAGCCTAGTGGCACTAGAGAGCACATTTGGATGGGCAGTGCAAGGCCCAATGGCAGTGTCCAGCATGACAGAGTCAACATGCATGAACATACTGCTCAGCAATGATGCACAGATGGACAAACAACTGCATGCGTTCTGGGAGCTTGAGTCCCTGGGCATCACAAGTGAGAAGCCTGAGAGCCCAGAGGATGCGGAAGCATTGCAGCGGTTTGAAGAAACCTCCATTCTCAAGGACGGGCGTTACCAAGTGGAGTTGCCATGGCGACAAGATCATCCACCACTTAAAGACAACTACCGCATAGCCAAAAAGAGACTGGAGTGTTTGAAAAGGAAACTGAGCAAAGATGTCACCCTGTACAGCAGATACAACAAAGTCGTGGAAGACTACCTAAAGCAAGGAATGGCTGAGGATGTGCCAAAGGAGCGTGCATCACCGCAAGACACTCAGACATACTACTTACCCCATCATGCTGTACTGAGGGAAGACAAGGCGACAACAAAACTGCGAGTCGTATTCGATGCTTCATCTCACGAAGATGGAAGTCCCTCACTGAACGACTGTCTCTTAACCGGCCCCAATCTGAATCCAGATCTGATGAGTGTCTTGATCAAGTTTAGACTGCATGAAGTTGCTTATATGGCAGACATCAAGAAAGCATTTCTGCAGATTTCACTCACAGAAAGAGATCGGGACGCCGTGAGATTCCTATGGTTCACAGGTCCACCAACACAGGACAAGGACATGAAGCTGCGCATGCTCAGAATGACGAGGGTGGTGTTTGGAGCTTTGTCAAGCCCATTCCTACTCGCAGCCACCATTAGGAAGCATCTGAGACAGTACGAATCAGAACACCCAAAGGTGGTAGAAATCATCAGCTCCTTACTGTATGTCAATAACTTTATTTCAAGTTCAAGTGAGGTGACAGAGGCCTATACAGTGACAAAAACGGCCAAGAACATAATGTCTGAAGCAGGCATGGAGCTATGCAAATGGATGACGAACTCTGCTGAGCTCAAAGAGAAATGGCAGGAGAGCTCGATGGATTGCGTTGCTCAGCCAGAACTACACGGGTCCATTCTCAAGGTGCTGGGCTTGGTGTGGAGACCGGCCACTGATGACTTTGTGTTCGACCTCAGAGGGCTGCTGGATATCCTGATGGATAGAGAAAACACAAAACGAAGTGTTCTGCAGTCTTCTGCTCAAATCTTTGACCCATTGGGATTCTTGACACCCTTCACGATTAGGATCAAGATCATGTTCCAAGAGATGTGGGAGAGAGGGCTCCAGTGGGACGAGGAGCTGCCACCCGACATGACAAAGAAGTGGCAACAGTGGTGTTCAGAACTCCCTCAACTGCATGAGGTGTCAATCCCACGATGGTACAAAACGCACATGCCACAGCAGAACAACCAAGAGCTAAAGCTGCATGTATTCTGTGATTCGAGCGAAAGAGCTTACAGTGCAGTCGCTTACATTGAAGGAAAAACAAGGGAAGGAGAAGTGACCATAAGCCTGGTTGCATCAAAGTCCAGAGTGGCCCCGCTGAAAAGAATGACGCTGCCACGCCTGGAGCTGATGGGTGCCGTGATAGCAGCCAGGTTGGGGGACACACTCATGAAAGCGCTGCAGCTGGACAAGACGCAACTCAGACTGTGGACAGATTCAATGATAGTTCTGCACTGGATCTGCGGCTCTGCTCATAGGTGGAAACAGTTCGTACCGAATAGAGTCACAGAAATCCAGACCCTAACCGACCCACAGTCCTGGTCTCACTGCAAGGGGAAACTTAACCCAGCCGACCTTCCCACCAGAGGCCTAACTGTACAGGACCTGAAGCAGAGCACATTGTGGTGGAAAGGACCTTGTGTTCTAATGACAGCTGATCACTCACAGAGTACTCAGGAAGACGTTCAGGAAGAGGAGGTCGGATCTGAACTCCGATCCAAATACCAGATTGCAGTACAGGCTGTTCAGCAAGAGCCAGACTTCCTAAGTCCTGTCTTATGTCTAGAGAAGTACAGCAAACTAAAAACAGTGTTCCGAGTGACAGCTTGGATCAAGAGATTCATCACCAACACACGCTCTCAAGATCCAAGGTGAGCGGTGAACTGACAGCGGAAGAGCTGAATGAAGCAGAAAAATATTGGACGAAGGTGACTCAGAGAGAAAGTTTCTGCTCTGAAATGGATCTGCTGATAGTAGGGAAATGCCCCAACACTGACTCCAGGATACGGGAGCTCAAACCCTTTCTGGATGAAGACGCATTGCTTTGTGTTGGAGGACGGCTACAGCATTCTGATCTCTCTTACATAGAAAAACACCCCTGGATTTTGCCCAGCAAACACAAATACACAGAGATGATGGTGCAGAATCAACATGAGCAAATATGCCATGCAGGTGTACAAGACACTTTAGTGCAGACTAGAGAGAAGTATTGGATTCTTAAGGCACGGCAGATAGTGGGGAAGGTGGTGTCCGGATGTGTACTTTGCAGGAAATTCAAAGCAAGGCCTGGGCAACAGACTACTGCACCGCTGCCAAGGGACAGAATAACAGAATCACCACCGTTCGAAGTTACCGGTGTGGATTTTGCCCGTCCACTCTATGTGAAGAAACAGAGCTCAATGACAAAGGCGTACATAGCACTGTTCACGTGTGCTGTGACCAGAGCAATCCACTTAGAGTTGGTCTCAGACATGTCCACGGAGCACTTCTTACTAGCTCTAAAACGATTCATCTCCAGAAGAGGATTATGTAAGGTGATCTATTCAGATAATGCCAAGACGTTCAAGAGAGCAGATCCAGATCTGAAGGAGCTCTGGCAACGAATTAAAGATCCACAACTACGAGAGTTCTTCTCAGGGAAGGGCATCACCTGGCGGTTCATCGCTGAAAGAGCAGCCTGGTGGGGTGGATTCTGGGAGCGGCTTGTTAGATCAGTCAAAATCATTCTCAGAAAGGTGCTTGGCAGAGCTAAACTAAACTTTGAAGAGATGTGCACCATGCTGACCGAAGCTGAAGCCGTAATAAACTCAAGGCCGCTCACGTATGTGCCCAATGATGTGGATGAGCCAGAGCCACTGACCCCTGCCCACTTCTTGGTGGGTCAGAGACTGACTTGCT
The DNA here is from genome assembly GCF_027942865.1 of Odontesthes bonariensis. NCBI lineage: Eukaryota > Metazoa > Chordata > Actinopteri > Atheriniformes > Atherinopsidae > Odontesthes > Odontesthes bonariensis. Next base: position 33,364,828 of record NC_134522.1, on the reverse strand, counting down.
TGCCTCCTAAGTCATTTCCAGCTGAGATCAACCGTCCAACAGCCAACAAGGAGGAGATGACCAAGAGGTGGCGCTACAGACAACTACTCGTGACCAACTTCTGGAACCGCTGGCAGAAGGAATATCTGCTGGATCTGAAGTCGGCCCGTCGCTGCAACACCCCACAGCCTTCTTCGCTGAAGGTTGGAGATGTTGCACTCATTGGAGAAGACAACGCCCCAAGGCAGAGCTGGAAGCTGGGGAAGATCGAAGAGCTGTTTCCTGGTCGTGATGGCCTTGTGAGGTCGTGTGCAGTTTGCACTAGCACAGGGACTGTTCTGCGGAGGCCCATCCAGCTTCTGTATCCTTTGGAAATTGTATAAACAGTAGTTTATGGGGGGGAGGATGTTGAGAATTTATTTGTTATGAAGAGAATTTATTTAGAGCAGATGATTTAAAAGGAATAGTTAAAAGCAACATTTAATAAGTTAGTTATGTCATAAGTAAGTGTTAAGAATAACAGTTCATGTGTCAGATATGGGATTAGATTAAAAAGAGACTTTAGGTCATTTAAGTTGGGATATACTTAGGAAATGGACTTCATTACCCATGGGACATGGTGCGTGTTACGTTATACACGCAGTGCTTAAGGTCGGGCAGCGGCCATTTTTTACGTTGTTAAGGATGCTGACAATTCAAACCAACCACTCGCTGTATATGTTAAGTTCTTTATTACAGTAAACATTTGAAACGAACGGACGTCTCCCTTCGTTATTTTAGCCGCTATCAACATTATTCAGAACAAGGGCAGACAGAGTTCCATTCAGTGATGGCTGTTGGAGGAAACCTTCTCCTTGTTAAGCCGACAACGTGGAATCAGCTGAGTGACGACAGCACTGCTGGTTAGAGCGCTGCATTCCATTATGCTGGCTGGATGTGTGCAAGCACACGCGGGGCGGGATACTTTCATCTATTACCCCATTTAATCAAATTTACTAAGTTCAGCAAAGAAGGATCCGATCTCTGAGTGAATAATAAATTATCATTCCATCCTCAGTTTTCACCTCACTGCTTTCTTCCAATAATGTGTTTGCCTGATTTCAGCAAACAGCCTTTTCTTCTTGTTCTTTAGATGTCATTGTAATGCTTATACCCTGCACCTCCTCCTCCCTCCTCCACCTCATCCAGTCTGTCAAAGGTCCCTGTGCCATATGAGCTGTGTCCTTTCTCGGCTCCCACCAGCATCTTGTCTCTGTGGGGTCGTATTCTTCTTCCTTATCTTTATGCAGGACTTCATTGTTCATACATCACCACTCATGTGAATCAATTTCTCCAAATGATTTCTTCTCTATTGACATCGAGGATGCAGCCTCCTATGCTGAAGGGAAGGCTTTAGTTGCTCCTTTTCTACATGTTTGCTGCACAGAAACCCAGAAAACACTTCCATCCAGTAAAGGAATAATAAAGATAGAAAACTGATGGCATCCAACACCAGTATGATCTCCCAGGCTCATCCTATTTCCTTTATCTCCAGCTCAGATCTTTGATGAAGGCGTATGGAGTGCCTTGGCACCCATTATGTTCACATCCCCCATCTAATCTTGTCTGTCCTAGTAGCCTTTCACGAGGCCTGGTAGCAAAACTGTGCAACCTTCTGATAAGGAACTCCATGAAACCTCTTTCTGTTGTGTCAATATGGGATAGGGAGCTTAAGGCAATGGGTGTTGATCCAGACTGGGAGAAGATATGGGACAATCTACCACTAACATCTAAGTGCCTGGCACATCAACTAATTCATTATAAGTTGATCCACAAGGCATATACAACACCATACATACGTTTCAAAATGAATATCTCTCAAACTCCACAATGCACTTGCCAGAACGCCACAGGTACCTTCCTCCATATGTTTTGGGAATGTCCCATTATAAGTATATTTTGGAAATATGTTATTAAGATGTTATCCAAGTTTCTTGACATTACTCTTGTGTTAGACCCCTGTTTTTGTTTATTAAATGATGACTCCACACTTGAGCTCTCTCTACGTGAAAAATGTCTGGTGTTTGCTGGCTTCACAGCTGCCAAAAAGTCAATCTTCCAGCTGTGGTTCAAACCTGATATTAGTGCAAAATGTTACTGGATCAGATCCTTACTGGACATTGCATCATTGGAGGAGACCACAGCTCGACTGAACAACGCCAGTTTATCTACAAAAATGCATGGAAGGGACTTTGCTCAAGAATTAAGGACGTTCTAACCAGTTGAAGTCTATTGGTATGATGTCCCTGCTAGGTTTTTTTTCTTTTTCTTCCCTTTTATTTGATCTGCCTTTGTTTTGTTTTTGTTTATTCTTGTGTGCACTATTAAGCCATATCTTGCTTGTACGTATTCTTCTGACAGTGCAAATAAAAATTATAATCACAAAAAAAAAAGAAAACTGATGGCAGAGCTGGTGTATGGACTGTAAATGATGTAAAGGTGTGCCAAATAAATTCAACATTGAATTCTGATATATCAGTATTTGTAGATATCATGTTCTAGTTTATGGAGAGTTACAGACTAATCAAAGCAGAGAGCAGCACGAATGACAAGAATAATGTCTCTGTCAACTTCAACAGGAGAAAAGGGAAGTTTGGTCCGTTTTGAAAATGAACCAAAATCTGCAGCAATGATCCACACGCATCACATGCAATTACAAAGTTTTATTTCTATTCTAAATATTTCAACAATTATTCCAAATTCTCTTTTCAAATCGTCCGTCCAGATATGACTTTGAGGAGCTGCAGTGGAAGAATCTTAAGCTGCTGTAAAGAGAGACCTGCATGTGAAAGCCGGTGGGAAGTTTCCCTGCTTCAAACAGAGAAGTACGGGGAGGATCTGAGCGTATTTCAGAGGCTGCTGTAGGTTAAAGCTGAAGCTCCTCAGTGGGACAGAGCACAGTGAGGATTTCATCACAACCAGTGTGATGATGAACATCCTTTGTGTTGCACTACTAATCTTCTCCAGTAATAACATTTCCTTTCAGTGCTTTCAACAAACCTTTTCACACTTATTAGTTATGATGACCTGTTGTTTATTTACTCGTCTTTTTCTTCTTTTTCAGATTTTTCCCTCTGTGTAAAGATCCACCAGCCGCCCTTTGCAGTCAGCAGAGAAAGTGACAGCGCTGTGACTTTTCAGTGTGAACAAGATGATGATCAGTATTACTACATGTACTGGTACAGACAAAGGAGCGGGAGACTGGAGCTGCTAAAATATTCTCTTGGCAAAGACTCATGGGATGTTGAAGAACCTTTCAACAAATCCAAGTACACCATGTCCAGACCTGCACTGCTGAGTTCCACTCTGAAGATACACCCTCCTGAGGTTGGAGACTCCGCTGTGTTTTACTGTGCCTCCAGTAGAGCACAGTGCTTCAAAGAGCGTCTGCAGCTAAACAACTGTGGGAGAAGGATGTCATGACATCCTCATGACATCTGGCCTAGTTACATCTTGTGCTCGGCTCATACGAATATGGGTAAAAGGTAGGATGGGCTGTTTACATTTAGGGCAGACGCTCGGCGTCGCAGAAAGAGATTGAGACCGGATGACGCATGCATGTTATGATTAAACCAGTATAAAGTTGGTTCACAGTATGAAGACGGTGGACATTTTGTACATTCTGTATGCATGTTTGCTGTGACAGTTTGTTCAATAAACTCCCCAATGGACTGCTAACCGACAGTGTACTCGTCTCTAATTTCTCCACAATATAATGGTGACCCCGAGTGCGTGAGATTTTGGCAGCTGGAGCCCGACGGGACGCGTCCTCTGTGCGCCGACAGCCGAGATCAGTCGTTAAGCCTGCAGGTACGACATATTTTTTCCTTTTTTTTTTGAAAGCGGCGGTGTCTGTTGGTGGTGTACAGGTGACGGGCCTCCGACAGCTCCACAAATTTAAAAGAACACGGGAGAAGGACGAGTATATTCGGTAAGCATCTCATTGTTACCTCTGCGCAGGGGGGCTGTTGAAATTGTTTGGGAAATTTTGGGCCAAGAGGAGCCATATGTTTGAATTGGGATAAAAATTGGGTAAACAGCAGCTGATGTGAGTTGTAAAGCAGACAGCTGTGGTCAGTTGGTCTGGCTTGTGTTGTTGTATTTTTGTGGTAATTAAGAAGGACTAGTCGCTGCGTTCCGGCAAATGGTGAATCGGGTGAATTCAAACTGGATTAATTAATAGCTTTGAAGAAGCGGGCAGGTTGTTGAGCAATCGTCAATAGTACCTCTTGCATCCTATCAGCCATCCTTCAATGCATTGGGGGGGAGGAACACTGACGGGAGAACGGGGTACACTAGACTCATTAAACATACGTGAAAATTATTTTCACTAGTCAAGGAGTAAAACGAATACTGATAATTGACTGACTGGCGAACATTAAAGTTCAACGATTGAATCAATCAGGCTTTCAAAAAAAACTCTGAAATGAAAAAATCCAGTTCTATGAGGAGCACATTTTAAGTATATATGTTTATATCATTTTATATATCTGCTTAGGACTCTTTGGAGTTATCCGAGACCTCAGTATAAAGACATTTTGAGAAGAAAATTCAAATTCGTATATGAAATTGGCCACAGGAGATTATATTAAGAGGTCACAGCGAGGCTGGTAAAGTACACGTCAGCATCTGTTGCTTTGGTCAAGAAACCATATCACAAGGCTTGTAGGGAAAACACATTTTGTATTCCATATATTGCCGACACCAACATCTCCTGAAAAATTAAAAGTCTAAATGAAAGAAATTGATAATTTAAAAATGTGAAGATTTGAACGGTGACTGACAAAACTTTGATCGACTGACTTGGTGTGAGTGCGTGGGACCGGTCTCTGTTTGTCTGTCAATGTGTGTGTCAATGTGTGTGAAATCCTGCTGTTTTATGTGAATCTAAAAAAGAAGAAAAGAAAAAGGTTCTGACTCATATCATCCCTTGACTTTTGAGTAGTCGTAGTATTTTAAGTTACACTCAGATTTGCTTCATTGTCATAATTTGCTTCATTGTTATAATTTGCTTCATTGTCATAATTTGCTTCAATGTTATAATTTGCTTCATTGTTATAGTTGCCACACTAATAACTTGGGGAGATAAGGTGTTGTTGCAGTAATGTGCTGTGATTTTTAAACGCTGGGTGTTGATTTCTTTAAGAGTGTGAATTTTGGTTGAGTGCATCTTATTATTATTGAATTATTGAATATCGCTGTGATTGGTGTTAAGTTTCTAAAGTTCTATTTTCAACGGACTTGTTGAAGGTGTTTGGATTTCAGGGGGAGAGCGAGGTGCTGCGCGCTCACGTGGCTGGTGAGGAGGCGCGCCTCTGTCCTTGACAGTTTTCTGCTGCTTCAAATGTTCGTGTGTGATCACACTTTCTTTCCTTGTGTCTTCCAGGGGCAATTTATGGTTGAACTGTAATAATTATTAGTTTTATTTAGGTAATGTGCTAATTGCAGAGTTGTTATCAGTCGAGTAAAGGTTGGTTTCGCAATTCCTAAGGGAGAGTTTCTGTCCTTAGGACATTGATTCATCGTTCGACGTGAATGTGACATTCCTGATAAAGAAAGTTTTTCGCTTATGAATTGTTCCTGTATCTTGTGGTCTGTATTTTCTCTGTTCACAGCGCGTTAAAGTGTATTTCTTTCTCTTCCCTAACAAATGCCATTTTGAGGTGAAGAATAGTGCAACTGTTATTTCTGTGTTGTTTGGTTTGTATTTTTTTCCCTGTCCAGCTGGAAAGTTTGTATTTCTTCCTCTTTTTTAACTTGTTACAAAGTGTGACAAACGCCATTTTGAGTTTGGGTGTGGTTCAATTGTTATGTCTGGTTCAATTGTTATGTTTGGGAGGAGTTAGTAGCAGCCTGGGAAGTAGACTAAGTGGTGTGTTCATATTTGATTGGTTACAATTCACGTGGTTCGCTGGAGGCGGGCTTAGAGGTGTGTTCATATTTTATTGGTTAGAAGTTACGTGTCTTAGACGTGTTTCATTGGAGGTAGATTTAGAGGTGTGTTCAGATCTCATTGGTCAAAATTGACGTAGCTGGGACGTGCATTGTATCATCTAGGATTGGTGGAGAGACATTGGCCCTCATTTATCAAGCCGTCGTAGAAAGCATCGTAGATATGAGCGGAGAACTCGTCGTACGCAGAGGCTCAAGTGAGATTTACAGAACATGCGTACCACACCAATCCCATCGTAAGACCGAGCGGCTGTTGATAAATCCGGTGGCTGAAATCCATCGTAATGATCCTAACCACGCCTTCTACAAAAGGGGGCTGAGAGGCCGCACCTCTAGAATTTGCGACATGGATAGACGAAAGGCGGCAAAGAAACGCTGTCAACAGCGTTGACAGCTGGGATGGCTGTCAATCGCAGACCGGACGAGTTATGTATTTTCCCCTACTGTGATGGTCAATAAAATGTGGGGGGGGGGATCCAGGTTTGGATTTGAGTGCCTTGGAGGAGAGGGTGGCTGGCGTGATCGGAGCTACGTCCTCATCAGGCGTGCCAGGGAAACTTGACACTGATGCGCCCATGCTAGAGCTCGAGAATGGTAAGAATGACTCCCAAGACGTTTAAATAAAACAGTTGCTTTAATTTTCAACACAAATGAGGTTCCTAATCAAACTAATATTTTTCATTCACAGATGAATCCGAAGTGGCATCCGGGCAACCTGACCCGCGCAACGAATACGCGGCCCCGTCAACATCCGAGGCGTCTGCCTGCCTCTGCTCCCCGGTCTGCAGCGTCACACCGGCCAGCTGTGTTAACCACAGAGGTCCTAGAAAGACAAAGAGAGATCGTGAAGTGGATGATGGCTTTAACACACCATGCAATCTATCGACAGTAGCCTACATTGAAAGACATAAATGAAACACTGAAGTCACAGAATAAATGCTGAAAGAAATCGTTGTTCTCCTTTCTTTTTTCCTTGAATAACAGAATGCTTACCGAAAGTCAGAATAGCTGAATAAGTTCTTCTCTCCTCCTGAGCGCTCTTGGCTGTGCAGGCTGGTGGAAGGGATCTCTGGGTACGGGGTCCTCTGGATGTACATCTGGAAATGGCACTCCATTTTTTTGGGCAATGTTATGGAGATCCCCGCATGCAATAATAATATTGCATACCTTTTCGGGCGGATAGGGTTCCCCCCGCAGCCGAGAGACAGATCCAGCTTTAGGAGCCCTATACACCTCTCCACAGTGGCACGCGTGCGCGAATGTGCAGTGTTAAAGCGCCTCTCCTGTTCGGTGTGAGGGTGCACGGTTGAATAATGAGCCATCACTCTTCCAATTACGGAGTTGTACTTGTTTAATTTATTTAATTTGCGTTTATGTTTATATTTATGTTGAAGTCAAATAAAACATGGGCCTTCTTTAAAGTGATAAGTCTGTCATTTTAACCTAGGGATTTGTTGCGACTCCTGAGCACGCACTAGTGACGCTGCTGTATTGCAGTCACCGCAAGTCAAAATGGAAAAGTGCGTACACGGCCTCAGACCTGTCGTGGCGATTTCATCTTTCCTGCGTTCACGATGGATTTGATAAATGCCAACCTTTGCCCAGAAAAGAACGTACACACGACCTACGCACGTTTTTTGTCTTACGCAAGTTTGATAAATGAGGGCCATTGTGTTTGGATTGGAAACATCCGGGTGTGAGCAAAGGTTGGGGCAGCGCCAAGCCTGAGTCACTTTAAACAGAGTAAGCATTAACTGAGCTTTCGATTAGCAATAAAGTAGCATTGATTAGCATTGGTTAGCAATCAATAGCATTAATTAGCAACAACTAGCATCGTCTAGCATAAATTAGCATTGATTAGCAATCAATAGCATTGATTAGCAATAACTAGCATTGTCTAGCATAACTCGGCATTGATTAGTATTGATTAGCAATAAGTAGCATTGTTTAGCAAAAATTAGCATTCGAGTAGCATAATTAGCATTCAATTAGCATTGGTCAACAAGGGAGCTAGTATTGATTAGCAATAGTTAGCATTGGTTAGCATTGGTTAGCATTATTTGCATTATTAGCATTTATTAGGATTTGTTAGCATTTCGTTAGCCATAATTAGCATTGATCAGGAAAACAATTAGCGTGGATTAGCAATAGCAATAAGGCAAATATTGGTTTAAATCTTAATTAGCAATAGGTTAGCATTTATTAGCAACAGCTAGGAAGCCAACATCAAGTGGCATTGACAATAGCATTAACAATAAGCTAATAAGAACCTAACTACAAACTAGGAATCAAAATAGCAACGAGCTAAATTAGCTTAACAGTAGCATTGATAATATCCAATCCAATAATTAGCTGCATCTAAGCTAAATTTACCGGGGAATAAATGAGCATTAGAGTTAAATAATTAGTTAATTTAAATTGATCTTCAAAAGTTGTTTGGAAAAAAAAAAAAAAAAAAGGGGGGGGGGGGTAATAATAATTAGTATTCCCGGTTCTAGGGAACTAACTAGGTGAAACGATGGATGTAACACCAACAATAATCGTTAGCGCTAGGCATCCAGGACGTTACAAAGACATTCAAAAATTATCTCAAAAATGGGAAAAAAGAACCAAAAATATGTTCCCACCCTGGCCAAAGGATGGCACTTTCGATGTAGCTGTCTGTGAAGCTATGGAACAAAGAATCAACGATCACAAATCAAAAAACAAAAGCAAAAAGAGACAGAAAAAGAGGGAGCTTGAATTAGAAATTTTGCATTTCTTTGAAACTGAAGGTCGTCGTTACAGAAGGAATTTGAAGGAAGGCGTAGCCATACTGAGGGGGGAACAGCCGGTAGTGGAGAAGGTCAAGCAGCATGAGTCTGCAGGACTATATCCAACACTGTCAGGGGTGATGAACATAAAAGGAGATTTTGAAATGAAGAATCAGGAAGTACCTTATGTATGCCCTGAACCACAAACAGCGGCTTCGAGCAGTCAGGGAGCCCCTGAGCCAGGCGCTGTCGGTGGTTCAGATCAGGTTGCAAGGGGAAACCCCCCACAATATCAGGCAGCGTCAGATCAAAAACCATCATGTGATCAATGTTCATCTTGTACTGAACACAGCAGTCCAACAGCTTCAACATCAGCACAGGCTTCAGGTTATCCGAAACCACCATCTGTTGTAGAGTTTAGGAGTCCAACAGCCGCAGCTTCAGCAACGGCACAGGCCTCAGATCACCAAAAAGCACCAAATCAGGATCGTACCACCACTCCCCTAGTAGAAAAGTCCATAGTACTGGAAAGGAATTTACAAGAAAAATCCTTACTACAAGAAATGATTCCCAAACATTGTAGTACGGCCAGGAAGACACCACATGTTTTAGACTGTTATGCAGAATATGAGGGGAAACTTGCAGAAGATTCATATTGGATAGAGCATAATCGTCCCATGGTTGATTTACAGCAAGAAATAAACCAAGCAGAAAAGCAGGTTCAGGAACAGGATCCACCCGGCCAGCAGGGAAAAGGCAGGGACAGAGATTATGATTTGAGATACCGACCAAATATTCATGCACCACAGAAATATACTGCAGGTAATTATCCGATTTTGGTGAATGGGATGCAGGGACAGTATGTGCCGTGGCAGATGCTCGACCTACCGGGGCTGGTTGCGAGACTGCCGGACATTCACACAGGTGCAAGCAAATGGATAAGAGCTTTTGAACAAGAAACCGTGGGTAAACTTTTGGCTGTGGGAGACATCAAGGCAGTGTGGGCAAGGTGTTTTGGAACTACTACCATGGAGGGCATTTTGAGAAACAGTATGAATGGCTGGATGATGGGCCATCGAGCAGATGGAATTGGGTTCGATGCACATCGACCTGCACTGTGGGGAGCTCTGCGAGCTGAGTATCCTACGAAAACGGATCCAAAAGCATTAAAGAGCGACACACTGTTGGATACAGATAATCCAGCGGCGTACGTTGCACGCCAGTTGGAAAGATGGAAACAAGAACTGGAAAAAGACATTGAACCTAACACAGTGCTCAACTCTGTGTTCAGAGACTCTATCCTAGAGGCCATGCCCGACTCAGTGCGAGCGAGGCTGGAGGATGTGGTAGAGTTGAAATCAATGACACATGCGGCATTCCGGGATAATGTTGTGCATGCTATTGACAAATACAGGCAAAGTGAACGGAAACGGAAGGAGCAGGATAAGAACTTGCAGAGGAAACTCACACAGATGCAGTTGGAAGGACCAAAGGTAGGAGGCCAGGCCCTGATGACACCAGGGACCACTGAACAGGTACCTCCACCCTTTGCACCCTCTACACCCTCTGCACCCTCTGCACCCTTTCAACCCGTCATACCTCAGGCCTACCCGCAACCACCATACACACCACGTGCAGGAGGACAAGGCCAGCGTCGACCTTACCGAGGGTTCGGGAGAGGCATACCCGCGAGACGGAGGTCCTTGGGAGCATGTTGGGCTTGTGGCGAGGTTGGACACTTTGCTGACAGATGTCCGCGAGCACCAGGAAATCAGAATGGGCGGCAGGACCGTGGCCAGTCCCCGCGGGGTGGATCAAGTGGCCTGGCAGGCCCATGGGTGAGTCCAAACTTTGGTTATTAGGGGTGCCCACAGAGTCCTAGAGGGGAGGGTCAGTTTCCAGTCATAATGGTGGGAGCTGATGAAGAACCGATGCTGCAGGTCGAGGATGAGCCAACTACAATGTAGGTGGACACTGGAGCCACCTACACTTGTGTAAGTCAACAATATGCCACACACCTCCCCATGTCAAATAAATTTATTGAGACAATAGGATTCTCGGGAATTAAGCAGCTAGTACAAATGACCGCCCCCGTGCGCATCTCCACAGGGGAAAATGAAATCAGGATGCCAATCGGGGTATCTTATCAGACTCCCCTTAACTTGTTGGGGAGGGATGCCCTATGCAAACTAAAAATTAGTTAATTTGGTGTTCACCGCAAGGCATAATCTTGGATAAAAGAGGTCTGGAGTTTCCAGAGTCGACACAGGCAGACACAGCAAGAATCTATTGGTTGGGAGACATTTCTGAGCCAGTAACAGTGGCTTGGAACAAATGGGAAAAATACATTCAAGTCCAGTGCCCTAAAGCAAGGAAACCCACGCTCGATTATCATTGTACAATGTATTATGATGTTTCAAAAAGTGGAGAGTTCGAAGAGCCATGGGACAAACAAACGGAACACTCGGAGATAAATTTGGCAACTCAATACATTATCATTGGAGAACAAGGGGCAGCCATGAATGTGGAATCAAATGCATTTATTTCAAAATGGTACAATGTGCCAGAATCTGCTCCACATGTTACTTTGTTGGTGAATGAGAATTTCAAAGCAAAGGATGTGGGGCCCATGATGAAAACAGCGTTAGGAGTAAAGTGGGAGCGAACAGAGAATCCGTTAATTTTCCAATCACAGGATGCCACAATGATTAAAATCCTATGCAGCGTATCAGCATTGGCGAAACCGCAGGCTGTTATGGCATTGGCGAACCAATCAGTCCAGACAGCAAAGCAAAGTGAGACAGAAAGGGTTGAGAGTGATCTGTTGAAAGAAACGATAGCTCATGTCCCAAACCAAGTGTGGTCTAAGAATGAGGCCGATGTTGGTTTGGTGAAATCTGCTAACCCAGTGAAAGTAGAGTTAAGACCTAATGTCAAACTTCCTAATCGTCCTCAGTATCCACTCAAGCCAGAAGCAGAGGAGGGGGTAAGTGGGACAGTAGAAGGTTTTGTAGGAAAAGGAGTGTTGGTCGAGACAGTCAGTGCGTGTAATACTCCAATATTTTAGTACTGAAGGCAGACAAATCTAAATACAGGTTAGCACATGACTTGCGCATGATAAACGCGATTGTGGAAGATTGGCCAGCAGAGGTGCCAAATCCATACACACTCCTCACCAACGTGCCTCCTGATGCAAAATTTTTCACAGTAATCGATTTATGTTCTGCATTTTTCAGCGTTCCTCTAGCTGAGGAATCCCAGTATTTGTTCGCATTCACATACAGAGGTAAGAAGTACACTTACACCAGACTTCCTCAAGGGTTTAAACACAGCCCTCATGTGTTTAACCAGGTCCTTGGACAGGACCTAGAGGGCCTCGCATTGAACGGTACCCTACTACGCTATGTTGATGATCTCTTGCTATGCTCACCAACACTTGAGGCGTGTCATCAGGACTCTATGAAGATCCTTGAGAGGCTGGCAGAGGGAGGGTACAAAGTTTCTAAATCGAAACTGCAGTATTGTCAACTTAAAGTAGATTATCTGGGGAGGGTAATCTCGCAGGGAACGATTGCTATTTCCCCAACACACTTGGAGGGAGTAAGTAAAGCACCATGTCCAAAAACAATCGAGGAAATGATGATCTTTTTGGGGATGACAGGTTTCAGTGCAGATTGGATAGAAGATTATGCAATTAAATGCGCTCCCTTGAGAGGGATCATGAAACAATCCAAAGACCAAAGGTTGAAAGCACCACTGGAGTGGACCAGCGAGGCTAAGTTAGCCTTCGAAAGTTTGAAACAGGATTTGCAAAAAGCACCAACACTGGCAATACCAGACTATGAGAAGCCATTTTTCTTATATGTCTCGAACAGACACAACATGTACGCTTCTGCAGTGCTGATGCACGAAACGTGTAGTGGTCGAAGAAAACAAGCCATTGCTTATTACAGTACAAAATTGGATAATGTTGTACAAGGCTGGCCACCGTGTTATCAAGGGTTGGCCGCAGTGCAGTATGCTTATGAGAAAGCATCCACAATAACAATGGGGTATCCAGTCAACATCATGACACACCATAACATCTCAGAACTAATAAATCAGGGAAAGTATGTTGTGACTCAGGCAAGGTGTTTGCAGTTTATGCATCTGTTGACATATCCGGAAGTGAGAATACAGAAGTGTACTACATTGAATCCGGCAGATGTCATTCCACTCGAGTTTGAAGGAGAACCACATGAGTGTGTAGCAGAAACTATGAGATATACCAAATTGAGACCTGATTTAGAAGCAACTCCGCTTGGGCGGGCTGATGTCACCTACTTTGTGGATGGTTCATGTTTCAGAGATCATTTGGGTAATCATGCAGGTTTTGCAGTTGTGAAGCAGGAAGGCGGAGACTTTGTGACGGTGAAGGCTGAGAAGTGTGAACAGCCATGTTCGGCACAGTTGGCTGAACTGAAGGCATTAACGGAAGCATGTCGACTGGCGAAGGGTAAGGTTGCAAATGTGTACACAGATTCTGCATATGCTCATGGTATTTGCTATTTGTTTGGAGCAGTTTGGAAGCAGAGAGGGTTCAGAAGGGCAGACGGGAGTCCAGTGCGACACGAGGTCCAAGTGAGGGAGCTGATTGCAGCCATGATGCTCCCCTCGAAACTGGCAGTGATAAAGTGCCAGGCACATCGGAAAGGTAACGAAATGGTCAGTAAAGGTAATAACGCGGCTGATGAAGCAGCGAAAGTAGCATCAGGATGCCAGGTGGCTGTTTTGGCACCAATGGTGTCACTGGAGCCAGAGGTTACGCCAGAGGACATCATTCTAATGCAACAGGAAGCAGGGGTGGGGGAGCACAATGTCTGGACGTGGAGAGGCGCCACAAAGAACGAGAAGGGATTGTGGAGATCACATGATGGTCTCTTGGTGGCACCGGTGGCTCTGCTAACAATGCTGATCTCTGATGTTCACAGTGTGTATCACTGTGCCAGGGGAGAGGTAGTGAAAAAGGTAAAACAACAAGGTTATTGGTCACCATACATGCATGCAATGGTTGATGAAGTGTTGGGTCAATGTGAAATCTGTGCACAGAACAATGTGCGAAAGGGTGTGAAGACACCAGTGGGACACATTCCGGTGCCGGAAGGACCCTTTAAGTCATTGGTCATAGACTATGTGGACATGATTAAAACAGTACAAGTAAAAAGGTACATGCTAGTGGTGATTGATCATTTCAGCCGGTGGGTCGAAGCAACTCCATCCAAGGATTTGGGAGCAGAGACGGTCGTGAAGTTTTTGGTAAGAGAGGTGATTCCTCGGTTTGGCATTCCAGCAGATATTAGCTCAGATAACGGCTCAGCATTTGTTCAGAAGGTTGCGAAAGGCATTCTGCAGCAGCTGCGAATCAAGCAGCGCTGTGGGGCCGTTTATCACCCACAAAGTCAAGGGATGGTTGAGAGAATCAATGGAACTTTGAAAGTGAAATTGAATAAAATCTGTGCTTCAACTAAACTAAACTGGGTAGATGCTTTGCCGCTTGCACTAATGAGCTATCGTACGCAGACTCATAGAGTCACGCACCTAACACCGCATGAAATGCTAACGGGTCGACCCATGCCGGCACCGCAGTTGAGAGGTCCATTTAAAGGGCCCCCACTTCAGCAGTTGCAAACAGAGTTGAAAGCTTACATGAGGCAGCTGACTGCAATCCACAGAACAATCTATCTACGGGAGAAGTCCAGAGACGTGAGTCTCGAACAGCCGGTTGAGAGACCAGTGGTGCCGGGCGACCAGGTGTACATCAAAGTATTCCGAAGGAAGTGGCACGAGCCAAGACGAGAAGGACCGTACGCAGTGGTGCGAGCAACGCCAACAGCAGTTCAAGTGGAAGGTAGAAACACATGGTACCATTTGAATCACTGCACTAAGGTTCGGGTTAAAGGCACAGACGGAGTTAAGTCCGAGGGGAAGGATGAACAAAAGGAAGATGTTAAGATTTCTGACACTGATGAGCATCCAGGTGTGGGTGTTGGCCGACGGCATGGGCTCAGGAGAGCAAGGCCTGGAGATGTGGGACGGGATCCCGCATCCAGGGGAGGCGGGAAGGGGTCCCGTGAGGATACCACCCCCAAGGGGAAGTAGCCAGCCTGGGTCAGATGAGTATGATGCAACAATACACACCCACTCAGACCATGCCGCGCCACAAACTTTGCCAGCAATACACACTAGAGCTAGTCGTGAAAAGGCAGATGTTAAGCTTGAATTTAAGTACGAAGGAATAAAGGATGGAGAGGAAGTGTGGATCATGGGTCCGGTGGAGGAGACGACCAAATCACCGCCTCCGGACGCTACAACGAAGGGACAATCTGGGAAGATCAGGGTGTCCTCGGGCCAGAGAGGAGTTGTTCACTATGGGGGTAAGAATAGAAAGATTTCACGGTAAAATCTAGGGGAACTTGATACCATTAGCACTACAGGACGGAAGAATCATGTTAATCCAAGAACATATGGAGGGTACATACACAGGAAGAGACAGGAAAACAGTGTAACTGTGGAAGATGGTTTGTGGGGGAAGGCAGCACAGAATATGTGGTATAGATGGGCATGGTACACTACGAGAGAACTAACGGTGACGGAGTGCCTCATATGCGCAGACGCTCCGGGGGCATTGCCTGTTGTTGTTCCAGAGCCACACACCTTCAGGGACTGTGCAGTGGTTCAGCGACGGGAATGCAGAGAAGGTAGGTTTACACCTCAGAAGGATAAATGGTTATTGTTTGAGCTTCCTATGTGTGGGATTAAGTGCAGATTGATGTTTGGGGCAAATAAATTACAGGACTTTTTCAAAAAAGGGAGGGGCCACAAATTGGAGTCGTCCTGTGCTGAATTTAACCTTAGTACAACACAGGATGGGCCTCCGACTGATTACAGAGTAGATTACGATGGGGAGTTTGAATGCTTTACGAGTGGTGGATTTACTAATGACAGTGGAACTCACGTAGGTAATACTACCGTTAAATGCAACGTCACATGGGTTTTATCTTGGTTTCCACACGCAAATATGAAACCAATATTTATCAGGACACCTGTGTGGTATGAAGATCCGGTTCCTTTGGATCAAAAATGTGAGGATATAGAAATGACAATTCCGACTCTCTACCTGTTTGGGGATCAGACACACCCAATAGCGGATAGTTATTGGATGTGTGGAGAGGACGTTTTGTTAAACGTGTTACCCAACAGGTGGATAGGCCTGTGTGCACTTGTGAGGATGAAGACTTCGGTTGTGTTAGTGTATGACAAGGTAAACGAGTTACTGGGGTTGGATGTGTAAAATTGGAGAATTAAAAGATCTAGTGGTGACTACATCATGGATAAGCACGTTTACTTGGATGCAATAGGGCAGCCGAGAGGGATTCCTTTTGAGTTCAAAGCACGCAGTGAGGTTGCAGCAGGATTTGAGTATTTTGCCGTGGAACACGATTAACAAAAATGTGGAGTGGATTAATTACATATACTACAACCAACAGAGGATGCTTTGAACTCAAAAGGAATCCCTCTCGGCTGCCCTATTGCATCCAAGTAAACGTGCTTATCCATGATGTAGTCACCACTAGATCTTTTAATTCTCCAATTTTACACATCCAACCCCAGTAACTCGTTTACCTTGTCATACACTAACACAACCGAAGTCTTCATCCTCACAAGTGCACACAGGCCTATCCACCTGTTGGGTAACACGTTTAACAAAACGTCCTCTCCACACATCCAATAACCATCCGCTATTGGGTGTGTCTGATCCCCAAACAGGTAGAGAGTCGGAATTGTCATTTCTGTATCCTCACATTTTTGATCCAAAGGAACCGGATTTTCATACCACACAGGTGTCCTGATAAATATTGGTTTCATATTTGCATGTGGAAACCAAGATAAAACCCATGTGACGTTGCCTTTAACGGTAGTATTACCTACGTGAGTTCCACTGTCATTAGTAAATCCACCACTCGTAAAGCATTCAAACTCCCCATCGTAATCTACTCTGTAATCAGTCGGAGGCCCATCCTGTGTTGTACTAAGATTAAATTCAGCACAGGACGACTCCAATTTGTGGCCCCTCCCTTTTTTGAAAAAGTCCTGTAATTTATTTGCCCCAACCATCAATCTGCACTTAATCCCACACATTGGAAGCTCAAGCAATAACCATTTATCCTTCTGAGGTGTAAACCTACCTTCTCTGCATTCCCGTCGCTGAACCACTGCACAGTCCCTGAAGGTGTGTGGCTCTGGAACAACAACAGGCAATGCTCCTGGAGCGTCTGCGCATATGAGACACTCCGTCGCCGTTAGTTCTCTCGTAGTGTACCATGCCCATCTATACCACATATTCTGTGCTGCCTTCCCCCACAAACCATCTTCCACAGTTACACTGTTTTCCTGTCTCTTCCTGTGCATGTACCCTCCATATGTTCTTGGATTAACATGATTCTTCCGTCCTGTAGTGCTAATGGTATCAAGTCCCCCTAGATTTTCCCGTGAAATCTTTCTATTCTTACCCCCATAGTGAACAACTCCTCTCTGGCCCGAGGACACCCTGATCTTCCCAGATTGTCCCTTCGTTGTAGCGTCCGGAGGCGGTGATTTGGTCGTCTCCTCCACCGGACCCATGATCCACACTTCCTCTCCATCCTTTATTCCTTCGTACTTAAATTCAAGCTTAACATCTGCCTTTTCACGACTAGCTCTAGTGTGTATTGCTGGCAAAGTTTGTGGCGTGGCATGGTCTGAGTGGGTGTGTATTGTTGCATCATACTCATCTGACCCAGGCTGGCTACTTCCCCTGCGCGGTGTCTTCCTCACTGGACCCCTTCCCGCCTCTCTTGAATGCGGGATCCCGTCCCACATCTCCAGGCCTTGCTCTCCTGAGCCCATGCCGTCGGCCAACACCCACACCTGGATGCTCATCAGTGTCAGAAATCTTAACATCTTCCTTTTGTTCATCCTTCCCCTCGGACTTAACTCTGTCTGTGTCTTTAACCCGAACCTTAGTGCAGTGATTCAAATGGTACCATGTGTTGCTACCTTCCACTTGAACTGCTGTTGGCGTTGCTCGCACCACTGCGTACGGTCCTTCTCGTCTTGGCTCGTGCCACTTCCTTCGGAATACTTTGATGTACACCTGGTCGCCCGGCACCACTGGTCTCTCAACCGGCTGTTCGAGACTCACGTCTCTGGACTTCTCCCGTAGATAGATTGTTCTGTGGATTGCAGTCAGCTGCCTCATGTAAGCTTTCAACTCTGTTTGCAACTGCTCAAGTGGGGGCCCTTTAAATGGACCTTTCAACTGCGGTGCCGGCATGGGTCGACCCGTTAGCATTTCATGCGGTGTTAGGTGCGTGACTCTATGAGTCTGCGTACGATAGCTCATTAGTGCAAGCGGCAAAGCATCTACCCAGTTTAGTTTAGTTGAAGCACAGATTTTATTCAATTTCACTTTCAAAGTTCCATTGATTCTCTCAACCATCCCTTGACTTTGTGGGTGATAAACGGCCCCACAGCGCTGCTTGATTCGCAGCTGCTGCAGAATGCCTTTCGCAACCTTCTGAACAAATGCTGAGCCGTTATCTGAGCTAATCTCTGCTGGAATGCCAAACCGAGGAATCACCTCTCTTACCAAAAACTTCACGACCGTCTCTGCTCCCAAATCCTTGGATGGAGTTGCTTCGACCCACCGGCTGAAATGATCAATCACCACTAGCATGTACCTTTTTACTTGTACTGTTTTAATCATGTCCACATAGTCTATGACCAATGACTTAAAGGGTCCTTCCGGCACCGGAATGTGTCCCACTGGTGTCTTCACACCCTTTCGCACATTGTTCTGTGCACAGATTTCACATTGACCCAACACTTCATCAACCATTGCATGCATGTATGGTGACCAATAACCTTGTTGTTTTACCTTTTTCACTACCTCTCCCCTGGCACAGTGATACACACTGTGAACATCAGAGATCAGCATTGTTAGCAGAGCCACCGGTGCCACCAGGAGACCATCATGTGATCTCCACAATCCCTTCTCGTTCTTCGTGGCGCTTCTCCGCGTCCAGACATTGTGCTCCCCCACCCCTGCTTCCTGTTGCATTAGAATGATGTCATTTCACTGGATTAGCAGATTTCACCAAACCAACATCGGCCTCATTCTTCACACTTGGTTTGGGACATGAGCTATCATTTCTTTCAACAGATCACTCTCAACCCTTTCTGTCACACTTTGCTTTGCTGTCTGGACTGATTGGTTCGCCAATGCCATAACAGCCTGCGGTTTCGCCAATGCTGATACGCTGCATAGGATTTTAATCATTGTGGCATCCTGTGATTGGAAAATTAACGGATTCTCTGTTCGCTCCCACTTTACTCCTAACGCTGTTTTCATCATGGGCCCCACATCCTTTGCTTTGAAATTCTCATTCACCAACAAAGTAACATGTGGAGCAGATTCTGGCACATTGTACCATTTTGAAATAAATGCATTTGATTCCACATTCATGGCTGCCCCTTGTTCTCCAATGATAATGTATTGAGTTGCCAAATTTATCTCCGAGTGTTCCGTTTGTTTGTCCCATGGCTCTTCGAACTCTCCACTTTTTGAAACATCATAATACATTGTACAATGATAATCAAGCATGGGTTTCCTTGCTTTAGGGCACTGGACTTGAATGTATTTTTCCCATTTGTTCCAAGCCACTGTTACTGGCTCAGAAATGTCTCCCAACCAATAGATTCTTGCTGTGTCTGCCTGTGTCGACTCTGGAAACTCCAGACCTCTTTTATCCAAGATTATGCCTTGCGGTGAACACCAAATCTTAATTTTTAGTTTGCATAGGGCATCCCTCCCCAACAAGTTAAGGGGAGTCTGATAAGATACCCCGATTGGCATCCTGATTTCATTTTCCCCTGTGGAGATGCGCACGGGGGCGGTCATTTGTACTAGCTGCTTAATTCCCGAGAATCCTATTGTCTCAATAAATTTATTTGACATGGGGAGGTGTGTGGCATATTGTTGACTTACACAAGTGTAGGTGGCTCCAGTGTCCACCAACATTGTAGTTGGCTCATCCTCGATTAGAACCTGCAGCATCGGTTCTTCATCAGCTCCCACCATTATGACTGGAAACTGACCCTCCCCTCTAGGACTCTGTGGGCACTCCTAATAACCAAAGTTTGGACTCACCCATGGGCCTGCCGGGCCACTTGATCCACCCCGCGGGGACTGGCCACGGTCCTGCCGCCCATTCTGATTTCCTGGTGCTCGCGGACATCTGTCAGCAAAGTGTCCAACCTCGCCACAAGCCCAACATGCTCCCGAGGACCTCCGTCTCGCGGCTATGCCTCTCCCGAACCCTCGGTAAGGTCGACGCTGGCCTTGTCCTCCTGCACGTGGTGTGTATGTGTGTATGGTGGTTGCGGGAAGGCCTGAGGTGTGACGGGTTGAAAGGGTGCAGAGGGTGTAGAGGGTGCAAAGGGTGGAGGTACCTGTTCAGTGGTCCCTGGTGTCATCAGGGCCTGGCCTCCTACCTTTGGTCCTTCCAACTGCATCTGTGTGAGTTTCCTCTGCAAGTTCTTATCCTGCTCCTTCCGTTTCCGTTCACTTTGCCTGTATTTGTCAATAGCATGCACAACATTATCCCGGAATGCCGCATGTGTCATTGATTTCAACTCTACCACATCCTCCAGCCTCGCTCGCACTGAGTCGGGCATGGCCCCTAGGATAGAGTCTCTGAACACAGAGTTGAGCACTGTGTTAGGTTCAATGTCTTGTTCCAGTTCTTGTTTCCATCTTTCCAACTGGCGTGCAACGTACGCCGCTGGATTATCTGTATCCAACAGTGTGTCGCTCTTTAATGCTTTTGGATCCGTTTTCGTAGGATACTCAGCTCGCAGAGCTCCCCACAGTGCAGGTCGATGTGCATCGAACCCAATTCCATCTGCTCGATGGCCCATCATCCAGCCATTCATACTGTTTCTCAAAATGCCCTCCATGGTAGTAGTTCCAAAACACCTTGCCCACACTGCCTTGATGTCTCCCACAGCCAACAGTTTACCCACAGTTTCTTGTTCAAAAGCTCTTATCTATTTGCTTGCACCTGTGTGAATGTCCGGCAGTCTGGCAATCAGCCCCGCTAGGTCGAGCATCTGCCACGGCACATACTGTCCCTGCATCCCATTCACCAAAATCGGATAATTACCTGCAGTATATTTCTGTGGTGCATGAATATTTGGTCGGTATCTCAAATCATAATCTCTGTCCCTGCCTTTTCCCTGCTGGCCGGGTGGATCCTGTTCCTGAACCTGCTTTTCTGCTTGGTTTATTTCTTGCTGTAAATCAACCATGGGACGATTATGCTCTATCCAATATGAATCTTCTGCAAGTTTCCCCTCATATTCTGCATAACAGTCTAAAACATGTGGTGTCTTCCTGGCCGTACTGCAATGTTTGGGAATCATTTCTTGTAGTAAGGATTTTTCTTGTAAATTCCTTTCCAGTACTATGGACTTTTCTACTAGGGGAGTGGTGGTACGATCCTGATTTGGTGCTTTTTGGTGATCTGAGGCCTGTGCCGTTGCTGAAGCTGCGGCTGTTGGACTCCTAAACTCTACAACAGATGGTGGTTTTGGATAACCTGAAGCCTGTGCTGATGTTGAAGCTGTTGGACTGCTGTGTTCAGTACAAGATGAACATTGATCACATGATGGTTTTTGATCTGACGCCGCCTGATATTGTGGGGGGTTTCCCCTTGCAACCTGATCTGAACCACCGACAGCGCCTGGCTCAGGGGCTCCCTGACTGCTCGAAGCCGCTGTTTGTGGTTCAGGGCATACATAAGGTACTTCCTGATTCTTCATTTCAAAATCTCCTTTTATGTTCATCACCCCTGACAGTGTTGGATATAGTCCTGCAGACTCATGCTGCTTGACCTTCTCCACTACCGGCTGTTCCCCCCTCAGTATGGCTACGCCTTCCTTCAAATTCCTTCTGTAACGACGACCTTCAGTTTCAAAGAAATGCAAAATTTCTAATTCAAGCTCCCTCTTTTTCTGTCTCTTTTTGCTTTTGTTTTTGATTTGTGATCGTTGATTCTTTGTTCCATAACTTCACAGACAGCTACATCGAAAGTGCCATCCTTTGGCCAGGGTGGGAACATATTTTTGGTTCTTTTTTCCCATTTTTGAGATAATTTTTGAATGTCTTTGTAACGTCCTGGATGCCTGGCGCTAACGATTATTGTTGGTGTTACATCCATCGTTTCACCTAGTTAGTTCCCTAGAACCGGGAATACTAATTATTATTACCCCCCCCCCCCCCTTTTTTTTTTCCCAAACAACTTTTGAAGATCAATTTAAATTAACTAATTATTTAACTCTAATGCTCATTTATTCCCCGGTAAATTTAGCTTAGATGCAGCTAATTATTGGATTGGATATTATCAATGCTACTGTTAAGCTAATTTAGCTCGTTGCTATTTTGATTCCTAGTTTGTAGTTAGGTTCTTATTAGCTTATTGTTAATGCTATTGTCAATGCCACTTGATGTTGGCTTCCTAGCTGTTGCTAATAAATGCTAACCTATTGCTAATTAAGATTTAAACCAATATTTGCCTTATTGCTATTGCTAATCCACGCTAATTGTTTTCCTGATCAATGCTAATTATGGCTAACGAAATGCTAACAAATGCTAATAATGCAAATAATGCTAATAATGCTAACCAATGCTAACTATTGCTAATCAATACTAGCTCCCTTGTTGACCAATGCTAATATAATGCTAATTATGCTACTCGAATGCTACTTATTGCTAATCAATACTAATCAATGCCGAGTTATGCTAGACAATGCTAGTTATTGCTAATCAATGCTATTGATTGCTAATCAATGCTAATTTATGCTAGACGATGCTAGTTGTTGCTACTTAATGGTATTGATTGCTAACCAATGCTAATCAATGCTACTTTATTGCTAATCGAAAGCTCAGTTAATGCTTACTCTGTTTAAAGTGACTCAGGCTTGGCGCTGCCCCAATCTTTGCTCACACCCGGATGTTTCCAATCCAAACACAATGTCTCTCCACCAATCCTAGATTATACAATGCACATCCCAGCTACGTCAATTTTGACCAATGAGATCTGAACACACCTCTAAATCTACCTCCAATGAAACACGTCTAAGACACGTAACTTCTAACCAATAAAATATGAACACACCTCTAAGCCCGCCTCCAGTGAACCACGTGAATTGTAACCAATCAAATATGAACACACCACTTAGTCTACTTCCCAGGCTGCTACTAACTCCTCCCAAACATAACAATTGAACCAGACATAACAATTGAGCCACACCCAAACTCAAAATGGCGTTTGTCACACTTTGTAACAAGTTAAAAAGGAGGAAGAAATACAAACTTTCCAGCTGGACAGGGAAAAAAATACAAACCAAACAACACAGAAATAACAGTTGCACTATTCTTCACCTCAAAATGGCGTTTGTTAGGGAAGAGAAAGAAATACACTTTAACGCGCTGTGAACAGAGAAAATACAGACCACAAGATACAGGAACAATGCATAAGCGAAAAACTTTCTTTATCAGGAATGTCACATTCACGTCGAACGACGTGATGAATCAATGGCCTAAGGACAGAAACTCTCCCTTAGGAATTGCGAAACCAACCTTTACTCGACTGATAACAACTCTGCAATTAGCACATTACCTAAATAAAACTAATAATTATTACAGTTCAACCATAAATTGCCCCTGGAAGACACAAGGAAAGAAAGTGTGATCACACACGAACATTTGAAGCAGCAGAAAACTGTCAAGGACAGAGGCGCGCCTCCTCACCAGCCACGTGAGCGCGCAGCACCTCGCCCTCCCCCTGAAATCCAAACACCTTCAACAAGTCCGTTGAAAATAGAACTTTAGAAACTTAACACCAATCACAGCGATATTCAATAATTCAATAATAATAAGATGCACTCAACCAAAATTCACACTCTTAAAGAAATCAACACCCAGCGTTTAAAAATCACAGCACATTACTGCAACAACACCTTATCTCCCCAAGTTATTAGTGTGGCAACTATAACAATGAAGCAAATTATAACATTGAAGCAAATTATGACAATGAAGCAAATTATAACAATGAAGCAAATTATGACAATGAAGCAAATCTGAGTGTAACTTAAAATACTACGACTACTCAAAAGTCAAGGGATGATATGAGTCAGAACCTTTTTCTTTTCTTCTTTTTTAGATTCACATAAAACAGCAGGATTTCACACACATTGACACACACATTGACAGACAAACAGAGACCGGTCCCACGCACTCACACCAAGTCAGTCGATCAAAGTTTTGTCAGTCACCGTTCAAATCTTCACATTTTTAAATTATCAATTTCTTTCATTTAGACTTTTAATTTTTCAGGAGATGTTGGTGTCGGCAATATATGGAATACAAAATGGCCCTCATTTATCAAGCCGTCGTAGAAAGCATCGTAGATATGAGCGGAGAACTCGTCGTACGCAGAGGCTCAAGTGAGATTTACAGAACATGCGTACCACACCAATCCCATCCTAAAACCGAGCGGCTGTTGATAAATCCGGTGGCTGAAATCCATCGTAATGATCCTAACCACGCCTTCTACAAAAGGGGGTTGAGAGGCCGCACCTCTAGAGTTTGCGACATGGATAGACGAAAGGCGGCAAAGAAACGCTGCCAACAGCGTTGACAGCCGTCCCAGCTGTCAACAGCGTTGGCGATGTAAATCGCAGACCGGACAAGTTATGTATTTTCCCCTACTGTGATGGTCAATAAAATGTGATAAACTCCAGATTAAATTAAATCTTTCTCCAGTAAGATCAGGAAGAAGTGGTCCGATATGAAATTGGCCAAAAAAGAAGGTCGCAGCTCTCCGATGCAGCATGTCACAAACAGGGGGGGGGGGGACGGGGGGGACGGGGGGGGGGCGGGGGGGGGCG
Source organism: Odontesthes bonariensis (assembly GCF_027942865.1). Taxonomy (NCBI): domain Eukaryota; kingdom Metazoa; phylum Chordata; class Actinopteri; order Atheriniformes; family Atherinopsidae; genus Odontesthes; species Odontesthes bonariensis. Next base: position 33,340,076 of record NC_134522.1, on the reverse strand, counting down.
GGGGGGGGGGGGAATCCAGGTTTGGATTTGAGTGCCTTGCAGGAGAGGGTGGCTGGCCTGATCGGAGCTACGTCCTCATCGGGCGTGCCAGGGAAACTTCACACTGATGCGCCCATATGCTAAAGCTCGAGAATGGTAAGAATGATTGCACACCCAAGACGTTTAAATAAAACAGTTGCTTTAATTTTCAACACAAATGAGGTTCCTAACCAAACTAATATTTTTCATTCACAGATGAATCCGAAGTGGCATCCGGGCAACCTGACCCGCGCGACGAATACGCGGCCCCGTCAACATCCGAAGCGTCTGCCTGCCTCTGCCCCCCCCGGTCTGCAGCGTCACACCGGCCAGCCGTGTTAACCACAGAGGTCCTAGAAAGACAAACAGAGATCGTGAAGTGGATGATGGCTTTAACACACACCATGCAATCTATCGACAGTACATTGAAATACATAAATGAAACACTGAAGTCACAGAATAAATGCTGAAAGAAATCGTTGTTCTCCTTTCTTTTTTCCTTGAATAACAGAATGCTTACCAAAAGTCAGAATCGCTGAATAAGTTCCTCTCTCCTCCTGAGTGCTCTTGGCTGTGCAGGCTGGTGGTAGGGATCTCTGGGTGCGGGGTCCTCTGGATGTACACCTGGAAATGGCACTCCATTTTTTTGGGCAATGTTATGGAGATCCCCGCATGCTATAATAATATTGCATACCTTTTCGGGCGTATAGGGTTCCCCCCGCAGCCGAGAGACAGATCCAGCTATAGGAGCCCACCTCTCCACAGTGGCACGCGTGCGCGTATGCGCAGTGTTAAAGCGCCTCTCTTGTTCGGTGTGAGGGTGCACGGTTGAATAATGAGCCATCACTCTTCCAATTACGGAGTTGTACTTGTTTAATTTATTTAATTTGCGTTTATGTTTATATTTATGTTGAAGTCAAATAAAACATGGGCCTTCTTTAAAGTGATAAGTCTGTAATTTTAACCTAGGGATTTGTTGCGACTCCTGAGCACGCACTAGTGACGCTGCTGTATTGCAGTCACCGCAAGTCAAAATGGAAAAGTGCGTACACGGCCTCAGACCTGTCGTGGCGATTTCATCTTTCCTGCGCTCACGATGGATTTGATAAATGCCAACCTTTGCGCAGAAAAGAACGTACACACGACCTACGCACGTTTTTCGTCTTAAGCAAGTTTGATAAATGAGGGCCAATGTGTTTTCCCTACAAGCCTTGTGATATGGTTTCTTGACCAAAGCAACAGATGCTGACGTGTACTTTACCAGCCTCGCTGTGACCTCTTAATATAATCTCCTGTGGCCAATTTCATAAACGAATTTGAATTTTCTTCTCAAAATGTCTTTATACTGAGGTCTCGGATAACTCCAAAGAGTCCTAAGCAGATATATAAAATGATATAAACATATATACTTAAAATGTGCTCATAGAACTGGATTTTTTCATTTCAGAGTTTTTTTTGAAAGCCTGATTGATTCAATCGTTGAACTTTAATGTTCGCCAGTCAATCAATTATCAGTATTCGTTTTACTCCTTGACTAGTGAAAATAATTTTCACGTATGTTTAATGAGTCTAGTGTACCCCGTACTCCCGTCAGTGTTCCTCCCCCCAATGCATTGAAGGATGGCTGATAGGATGCAAGAGGTACTATTGACGATTGCTCAACAACCTGCCCGCTTCTTCAAAGCTATTAATTAATCCAGTTTGAATTCACCCGATTCACCATTTGCCGGAACGCAGCGACTAGTCCTTCTTAATTACCACAAAAATACAACAACACAAGCCAGACCAACTGACCACAGCTGTCTGCTTTACAACTCACATCAGCTGCTGTTTACCCAATTTTTATCCCAATTCAAACATATGGCTCCTCTTGGCCCAAAATTTCCCAAACAATTTCAACAGCCCCCCTGCGCAGAGGTAACAATGAGATGCTTACCGAATATACTCGTCCTTCTCCCGTGTTCTTTTAAATTTGTGGAGCTGTCGGAGGCCCGTAACCTGTACACCACCAACAGACACCGCCGCTTTCAGAAAAAAGAGGAAAAAATATGTCGTACCTGCAGGCTTAACGACTGATCTCGGCTGTCGGCGCACAGAGGACGCATCCCGTCGGGCTCCAGCTGCCAAAATCTCACGCACTCGGGGTCACCATTATGTTGTGGAGAAATTAGAGACGAGTACGCTGTCGGTCAGCAGTCCATTGGGGAATTTATTGAACAAACCGTCACAGCAAATGTGCATACAGAATGTTACAAAATGTCCACCGTCTTCATACTGTGAACCAACTTTATACTGGTTTAATCATAACATGCATGCGTCATCCGGTCTCAATCTCTTTCTGCGACGCCGAGCGTCTGCCCTAAATGTAAACAGCCCATCCTACCTTTTACCCATATTCGTATGAGCCGAGCACAAGATGTAACTAGGCCAGATGTCATGAGGATGTCATGACATCCTTCTCCCACATAGTCCCCTCAGGAGAAAGCAAAGAAGAAGAAATGAGTAGACGAAGTGCTCCGGGCAGGATTATGTTGACATAAGAAACATGTTGGCTACTAACTTTAGTGATGTTAAAACACACACCATGATATAAGTCCACGTAAAAGAGCACATTCATTAAAAGCAGGAGAGCTGTCTCTCCGTGGTTTTGTGTGGTTTCTGAAAGCCCATAAAGCTGATGTGTTCAGATAAAAGAGCAGGTGTTAATGGGTTAGGTTTCTGCATCCCATGTGACATTACTGCTCTGCACAGTGTTTCATCTGTGTCACTGAAATCAATCTGCAGCTTCATGAATAATTTGATTCTGTGAGCAGCCCGACAAGGTAAAAGTGGATCAACTTTAAGAAGTTATCATACGCTGACCTCTACAGGATCACACTGGGTACTGTTGGTGAAAGGAAAATAATGTCAGCATGCAAAAAGGAGGAGCCATGCAGATCAAATCCGCTAAATGTTCTGAAGATAAATAAATGATGTCGTGTTTAATGACCTCACAGCAGAGTTACTTTACTTCAGTAACAGTTAAGGGACATAAACCTTTATCATTATTGTACGGTTAAACTTTAGCTTCAGATATTCTTCCAAATCACAGATTATATCACGAGATACAAACTCATTTTCAATATTGATCAAAGCTTTACTGTAGTAAAGCTGTACTTTTAGTCAGTTTTTATGAAAAACTAAAACCATTCAACTTTGGTGACCTGTCAGGTTCTTCAATTAAAGAAAATATGAACTTTGACATGAGCACATATTGGTTATTGATGGATTCAGCACAAAGTGAGAAATTATGCACAGTGGCAACATTGTTAAATGTAATAGCACATTTCATTTCAGTTTATTCATATACAATTCATTCTAATATTATGGGAATCCAATCAAATCTGGGAAGAACTGGGATTGGACCTATGTGGACCTAAACAAAGGGTGTAAGGACAAAAACAGTCCTATGTTAGCTGAAGTCTGACAGCAGAAAAAGAAAAGAAAAATGTGTGTTTACTCATCACTGTCAAAGAGAGGCTACCTTACATTTTACACTTTGTCATTTAGCCAGAAAGAAAGGCAAGACTTTTACTCAGGACAGAATTTTCTGCTTTAAATTTAGAAAGGTTTATGCATCTGACAGACAGAGGCATTTAAAAGACCACCTACAGTTTGTGTCACATGTGTGAGCGCCTGTCCCACCCTGACAACTGATTGGATGAAGAGCTGTGACCAGCAGAGATGTCACTTCCTCTGAGCAGCTAAACAAACAGCAACAAAAAGCAGCTTCCCTTTTCCTTCCTCTGTTCTCTCTTCTTTTTTTAGCTGCCACAGAAATAGCAGCAGTCAGGTTGGAGCGCGTTCAGACATCAGTCGGCCCGACCTGCACAGCTGCTCTCACACACACACACCTACACACACACAGATGGAGGCTGAGATAAGGAGAAGCTGGGTGGGGGAGGCAGAGAGGAGAGAGCCAAAGAGACACAAGGTTTTTGTATGATGCTTTTTCACCGTGGGGACAGGGGGCACGGTGATACAATCCCATAGAGCCGCCGTACAAAAACCTCCTTCCATTAACTTCCATTGTGTAGACGGCTACATGCAACTTAGGATGCTTAACAGAGCAGAAACATGGTTCATCTGAAGGTGCGTAGGATGGGGGAACAGTTGGCCATTGATTAGTCACTTTATATGGAGATATTTCATCAGAAGGAAGTTTTTGAAGATCTTGCAGTTCATATGTGGAACATTTGGAAGTTTGCTTTGCTCATCTTGACAAAAACAAAACAAATGTTGACATGATGAAGTTCAGCCTGAATGTTTAAAGCCTCTTTATCCTCTGGATTATCAGAGTGTGTCTGAACAGGAGGATTCTGGACAGTTTGGGGACTTTTTGCTGGAAGAGATTTTCAGTGTGACTCTGGAGCAGAAGCTTACTTTGGAAAAGGAACAAAACTCACTGTTTTGGGTAAGTTGGAGCTCTTACAAGTTCTGTTCACTGTATTAGGCTTAAACTGGTGGAAAAGGTGGAATGAAGGTGAAGGAAAAAGCTGTTGTGTTAAAAGAATCTGCATTATTGAGCTGAACTCTGAACACTGTGACCAACGCGGAGCCTGCTTACTTTGGCCAAGGAACCAAACTGACAGTTTTAGGTAAATATTTCACTTTAATACTGTGTTTTGATGGATTACACTTTGGTTAGTTAGCCTTAGCATAGACAGAAGCATCAGTAAAGACTTTTCAGAGATAAATCAGGGAGAGAAAGAGGTTCTTGCTCAGTATTGCTGCACTGTGACAACAACAACGAAGCTTACTTTGGAAAAGGAACAAAACTCACTGTTTTAGGTGAGTGAAGGATGATTCAAACTAAACTGATGAAACAAGATCTTAAACTGAATCAGTGCAGAAACAGCCATCACATCCATTGGTATCTATAGTTTAAGTCCAGCTCAGGGCTTTTTGATATTATGCTGCAGCTCTGTGCCAACACTGAAGCTTATTTCGGACAGGGAACAAAACTGACTGTTCTGGGTAAGTAAGACATCTGAAAGTCTTCTCATGAACTCACATGTAATAAATAAGTTACAGCAGCTGGTGTGAAGAGGAGAAAAGTTTTAGTGTTGCACCAAACTTGCAAAAAGCAGATTGTAATGAAACAAATGTTGGTTGTAGATTTAGAAAAGTGTGAAATGAAAATGATGGTCCAAATGAAAACCACTAAAAGGCAGCCGAAACACAAAGAAGCAATGTAAAAGCAGCATCTTGGGCTGTTTTCAGCACAGATTATGTGCACTGTGGCTCTGGTGTTAATGAAGCTTTCTTCGGTGCAGGAACAAAGTTGACTGTTTTAGGTAAGAAACCGAATCAAGTTAAAATTAGTACTTCTTTTGGAGTGTTTTGTAAATATATATGCCTTCAATCAAGAATATTGAAGGTGCTGCTCAATGCTTTTTGTCCTGATGCCTAAACTCTGTCTTAGGACAAAGCAGTTCTTTGTGAGCTAAAACAAAGATTAACACACTGCAGATTCAGATGTTTTCAGCTCTTGTAAATACAGGACGCAACTGACTGTTTTAAGTGAAAGTTGGATTTATTACTAAACTAAACAGGAGATGAAGAAAAGCAGCATCTTGGGCTGTTTTCAGCACAGATCATGTGCACTGTGGCTCTGGTGTTAATGAAGCTTTCTTCGGTGCAGGAACAAAGTTGACTGTTTTAGGTAAGATGCACGTTGTGTATTAAGTCTGTAAAAAGTTAAGTGGTAGAATGTTCTATTGAAGGGACATTTAACAAACTCAGTGTCCCTGAGCTCATTGGAGTTTCACTTCAGTGCTTTTTGTTCTGAAGCGTAGACGCTGTGTCAGTACGAAGCTTTTTTCGGTCAGGGAACAAAACTGACTGTTCTTGGTAAGTAAAACCTCCAAATTTCTTATCATACAAATAGAATATGTCAAAACCAAGCAGGTTTCTCATTGAGAGAGATGTTGTGTGGGTCATAAACAGCTTGTAAAAAATGAATATAGATCAGCAGCTGGTGGATTATTTTTCATTCAGATGGAAGTTCTGTTTATTATAAAAGCAGAAAGCAAAGAAGTAAAGTCAAATCAGCTGATGAGCTGTTTTCAGCACTGATCATGTGCACTGTGACTCTGGTGCTTCAGAGGCTTACTTTGGTGGAGGAACCAGATTAACTGTTTTAGGTAAGAAAACACCTTGAAGTTTATTAAATGTTCTGGAGGAACAATTCGATGCTTCTGAAACTTTGAATACATCACAACTTCTGAAGTAGATGAAGTCAAACTGGTGAGATGTGAAATGGTGAAAAAGCTGGTTTAAAGTGTCAGAGGCAGCAGGAAGAGTTTTTGTTCCAGTTGAGAGTCTCTGTGCTCCAGCAGCGAGGCTTTCTTTGGAGCTGGAACTAAACTCACTGTTGTAGGTAAGAAAACTTCCAACAAACAAACTGAGCTGAGCTCCACTCTTTGGCTCTCTGTGTGTCAGAGCTGTCAGCCACATTCACAACAGAATTAATAGACCTTTGATATGATGGCAGTCAGCAAAGTGTAGGACTCAAAATGCACATGTTTATTTGTTCAGTAAAAATGAGAGTTCTTCAGTAAAAGTGCTGCAGCTGTAAAACATCTGGCTCTACGCCCAGATTCTTCCTCTCTCAGTCAGTTCTTATCAGCTCTGTGAAACACTGTGAATTCACAGTCAGAAGCTCACTTTGGAGCTGGAACTAAACTCACCGTTTCAGGTAAGACAGGAAAGATTTTCAGTATCTGCTAATGGAATGCACTGACAGAAATAATGGAAAATCATTGATTCTGACTTAAACTGAACTTCGATCACTCTTTAAAATGGCTGTAAACTGATCAGGCTTTGGAAAAGCATGGATTTAGAACATGTCTTGTTTTGGAGTCTCTGTAAAAGAGCACAAAGACAGTCTGCAGCTCTCAGCGCTGAAACTTCAGCAGTTTTTTATGCAGCTGTTTATCAGTGTGAACAGCTACGAGCCTGTTTACTTTGGCAGAGGCACCAAACTGACTGTACTGGGTAAGAAAAGGATCAAATCTCACGCTTCTTCAGCTCTTTCTGCAACCTAAATCTGCTAAAGGATTGTCGGGTAAATAATATTCTGCTGTACTATTTTAGGATTGTTATGCTGGTATGTTGTCAGAACTCTGGAAGAAAATCTTAAAAACCTGTGAAAGAAAAAGAAAGATGCCTCTAAAAGTTGTAAAAAGTGTTAAAGTCTGTACAGACGTGTAAATCCCTTAGTTCAGTGGAAAAAGGCAACATTTGGCTCAGGCCCCAGACTTTGTTATTCCTGTTCAACTATTGTGTTACTTAATCCATTCACTTAAAGAAGGAAGTTTGCAATGAAGACTAAAAGTGCTCACAAGATGCAACGGTGTGTCATTTGCAAAATAGCATTATTTCACTTCCTAAATAGAACTTTACAAAGAATAAATGCTGATTGTTTGATAGGGCAGCCAGATTAAATAGAAGGTAGGGGTCAGCTTTTCCATGTGAGTCAGCAGTGTGCTCTGGCAGTTATCCTGCTGCTTGTGGAGAAGGAACCAAGCTAACAGTTCTGGGTGAGATCATTACAGTAATTAACTCAAAGAAACATTTCTATGATGAAAACAACTGATGTTCACTGGTTCTAACATACGGAAGGGTTATGAGCACACTGTCTTCTCGTCTCTAGCTATAAAACTGCTTTGTGGGTTTGAAGCTTTTAACAATGCAGCTCTGACTGGAATCTGAATAAATTCTTTTCTCTGACTTTCAGAATCAGGACGTAGTCCCAAAGCCCCATCAGTCAAAGTTCTTCCACCTTCACACAAAGAGTGCAGAAACAAAAAAGACCAGAAAAGGAAGAAGACCCTGGTCTGTGTGGCCACTGGTTTCTACCCAGACCATGTCAATGTGTCCTGGACAGTCAGTGGAGTTGGACAAAATGAAGGTGTGGCGACGGACAGCGCTGCCGTGCGAGAAGGAGACTTCTACAGAATCACCAGCAGGCTGAGGGTCCCTGCTGATGCCTGGTTTCAACCTGACAATCAATTCACCTGCAACGTCACATTCTTCGATGGAAATAAAACCACTGAACATTCTCATTCAATTAATGGTGAAACAGGTATGATACCTACAGGTATGAGCTAATCTGAATCTTTATGCCATGAGAAAATATCTCTCATTGACTGAATTGGTTTTATTCTTCATCAGGTGGTTCAGATGGAGGCATGTCAAGAGGTAAATGTTTTCCTTTGTCCACTGAGTGTGATGTTAACAGTTTAAACTGCCGTGAACTTTGCTGCACTGATCATCAGTCTCCACTAACTGATGTTTCCTCTTTGACCTCCCTGCAGAGAAATATCTGAGGGTCACACAGAGCGCCAAACTCTCCTACGGTGTTTTTATGGTGAAGAGCTGCATCTACGGAGCCTTTGTTAGTTTTTTGGTGTGGAAGCTTCAGGTTGGTTAAACATGAACCGCAGCTTACATGAGTTATCCAGCTTACACCCTGCTTATTTTAGCATTCACTGTCTTCTACATAAAACCTGCTTTGAGATTAAAGGACTTAAATATGCGAATGAATGAAATCTGATGACTGAAAGGACGATATGTCTCGTCTTTGTGTTGCAGAGTTCAGCAGGAAAACAGAAGAAGTGAAAACTGAACTGAGGCCTGGATCTACACTCAGCAGGAGATGGATTACTCTGCTGTCTGTAAATCAAATCTGTACAACACAGAACACACTGTTTGTGTGTTGCTGTGGCTTTGCATTCATGTGAGAGTTGCTCAAATCCTGCTAATACAGAGGAACTATGTGCACATTCTTCTTACAGTATAAAAGCTTTTGTTTCCTGCATCATTGGCTGTGTTTTCCTTCAACTATTTCCAATGAATGCTCCTTCTAAATAAACACCTGCAAGTTAATATTTTTGACTCTGGCATCAACAGTCTATCATCCTACACTGAACATGACTTGTTCCAGAGATAGAGTCAGATATTTTTAGCTGCAGGCTTATCTGACTCTTATTCTGAGAAATCTGTTTCATTTTCAGAACACAATGTTGAAACATCTCAGCTCAGGAAAGTTCTTCATGTCGGTTTAAGTGAGTCATTAGGCAGGCTTTCCAATAAACTCACAGGATTGGAATTTATTCTTGTTCTTCTTACTTGTGAGTAATGTTCTACCCACATGCTTTGGATCCTGAAATGTGTTTTTAGCCTAATTAAAGCAGGTTCATTTTAAATGTTCAACTTTTCTCTAAAAAGATAAGTTCATTTCTTTTACTGTAACATAACAACAGATGTTTAGGGTCCTCATGTGTTTGGAGAAGAAGGTCAGAGCTGTTGTTGAAGAGGAAGATTAAGTGGGGTGTGAAAGCTGCAGAGGAGCAGAGAGCGACAGCAGAGGACAGGATGTGGTCACAGAGCAGCCTGCAGCTCCTTCTCTGTGCTGAGAAAGCACGGAGGTGAAACCTTCCACTTCACCACAACCTCCGGCTGTCTGCGTGCACCTGCATGTGTGCACCAGCACCCACACACACACATCTCTGAGCTAACAGTTGGAAAAACTTCCGTTTCCGTGACAACCCAAGCTAAAAAGCGAACATGTGTCTGAGTTCTATGACAAACAGCAGCTGTTTACTGAGATCTGGGGCAGGAATTTGTTACTAAATGTTTCATGCTGATGCAGAGAACAAACATGAAATGAATTCTGTGGCAGTTTAAACACAGCTGCCCGTATTCACGCCACCCATCCGCCAACCGTCACAACTCAGCTTTATTTATAACGGCACTTTTTCAAATACAAGTAAAACCCGACGTCCTTCACTGAGCAAAAACAGCAACTGAAAAGCACATTGAACATCCGAAAATGTAAAAACGATAAGGTCAGCAACACTTTTAAAGGCTTAGCAAAGAAAAACACTCAGGTTTCAGTGTATTTTCCCTCTTCATGTTGAAAACAACAAAAAGCACAAACTGTAACAACTATATGAGAAGCAAAGCTCAGCAGTTAACCTAATTACTGCCTCTGCAGTGTCCCACAATATCTGAGTCTTATTTTTCAAGCACTTAGTGCGACTCACATTGAGGAAAACTCTTGTTCTTGTTCCATCAGTTTCTTTGAAAAACAGGTTTGTTGTTAAAACGATGCAGTCACATAAACGGGGAGCAGCATCTGCAGAGCAACCACAGAAACACGCTGTGTCTGACATGTGAGTTCCTGAAATCTTCTCCGGCAAAGCTTGATCTGTTTGAAATCCTTTTTTTATTTCAGAACAAACAGGAAAACACATGCAAATTCAAACTCTATCAAACATCGGGCTCCTGAAAAAAGATCAGCATAAATAAATTGAGAAAATGATTATTCTATCTCTGTATATGAGCCACATTTAAAAATTCAAGATTTAAGAGGGTTTATTGTCATTCCAGCCATATACACAGTACACAGTGCAATGAAATCACGTTTCTCGAGAAGTTTTCAGTGCAAACAAACAGCAACAACAAAGAACAGCTGGGACAACAAAGACAATACTAAAATACTAAAATGCTACAAGTAACTGCAAGTGTGGTGCAAAAATAAAAATGTTTGTAAAGTGTAAAAGTGTAAACCGTAAAATGTAAACCAAAGTAGAAATCAGCACTCTCAGATATGGTAATCAACCCAATACACTTGATGTTTTCTTCAGAAAAAGAAACAGTGGGATCCTTCAATAAACACAAATGTCTTTATACCGAGTCACACTGCAGTGCAATGTTTTACTTTCAGTCTATTTCTGCATGTAGAAGCATCATTGGAACAGATGTGTTTATGAACGCACATTTAAACTGATTGCACGTGGTACTTCATAGAGTCAGCAGAACATTTCCTGATGATCCAGCTTTTAAAGGTCAAAAATGGAATGGACTGTAACTTAACATCTGAAAGTTTGAGCATCAACATCCTGATTTTTTTTATTTTTATATATATATATATATATTTATTGGGAGGTAAGGCACATTGGAATGTCGATAGAGTCAAAATAATGTGCATCTTGATGAGTTAAAAAAAAAAGCATACAGTCTACCTCCTCCAGTGTTTTTTTTTTCTTTTTTTTCACAACAATTCCAGAACAATACACAATTGTGGGGGGCTATTTAACTAACAGTTAAGGACATCTATATATAGCAATTTAATAAGTATAATAAGTGTAATATGTACATGTATGTGTAAGCTGCTCAGTATAAATAAAAAGGAGGACAAAAGACAGAAAAGGAAAAAGAGAGGAAAGAGAAGGAGAGAGCGAGTGGGGGTCCATCAATCAGGGGGCATAGATTGAAGAGAATGAAAAAAAGTTAAAAAAGGAAGCCACTTGTAGAATTTGTCAGAGTTACCTTTCACTGAATATCTGATCTTCTCTAGCTTTAAAAAAGACATAGTATCATTAAGCCACTGAGAGCTGGAGGGAGCTTTAGTTGACTTCCAGAGAAGAAGAAGATGGCGTCAAGCTAATGAAGTGAAGGCTATGATATCTAGCTGCTTGGAAGTAAAGCGGTTGTGGTCTTCCGGGAGCCCAAATATAGCGACATGGGGAGAAACCTTTATGATCGTCAAAATTATTTTTGACATGGTATGAAAATAGTTCTGCCAGAAGCGAGAAAGTAATGAACAAGAGTAGAACATATGTGTTAGATTGCAGGGTAACATCCTGATCTTCTTATGGCTGACTGCTGCAGAGAAACTGCCTGTCACATCTGTAATATAGATCATCAGTGGTTGTTCACTAAAGCATATTCACAAAATGATGGTTTCAGTGCACTGAGGACCTTCAAACAGCATGTCAGCATAATCTGCAGGAATGCCAGCAGAGCAGTGAGGGGAAGTGAAACAGCAGGCTGGAAGATTTCCTTTGAGCAGCAGTCTGTGTCTGAGCAGATGTTTGCTGCTGGAGGCTGAACAACAGATATGTTGTCTGTGGTCGTGTTCTGTGTTAAATTAGGATAATTGTTCCACTCAAATGTTGCCATTTAATCAGCAGAGTGAGACGCGTGTCATGTTGAACGACCCCCTGTGGTGCAAAGTGAACATCACATCATGTCATTAATGCTCAGTACTTTCAACTAAGAGGCTATTTTGTTGATGATGATGACACAAGCAGAATCAGCAGGAAAGGTTTACTGGATTTACCCCCAAAATGTAGTTTTACCCCCAACATGTAGTTTTCTAATAAGCCTTTCCAAGTTTTCTGTCATAAAGCAGAGTGTAACAGTTCCTGATGTTCTCAGGAGCTGAAACCTTCAATACTTCTGTTTCAATGACATCAGAGGATGCGAGAATATACCTCATGAATTGTCTTTCAAATCAACACGTTTAGAATACAAAACCAACAAACATGAATAAGTTCAGCTTAAAACTGTGTAATGATGCTCATAAAGGAGTTCAAAATGTACTGATCTCTTCTGACGACACTTAGTGGCACGCTGTTGCTTTAGTGGTCAGTGTTAGTCAGGCTTTGCTTGTGTAAACGATGAAACCTTCAAGAAAGTAAAAGTGTCACAGCATTGGTCACAATTGTAGTAAAAACACAGTTAGCACCAACTTTTGTTCCCTCACAAGCTCCATACTTAGCTCAGGAAGTTGTTTTCTGCTGTCGTGCACATCAACATCCTCATATCCACCTCTGTGCGTGATGACGAGGATAAAATCCACCTCCTGCTTTGACACTTAGTCCCCAGCAGCTGGACAGATGTCAGGGAGCCATCTGCTGGAGAAACCTGCAACACATCAGTCAGAGCTGCAAACCTCTGAACCTTGATCTCAAAACCAGCATCTTTCAATTGGGAATAAAGCAGATACAAAAGAATTTCTCATTTTAACAAGGCTTTATGTTTAACTGCATGTAGTCTGCAATTTAGTTCAATTCAGTTTGATAGCACCAAATCACAACAAATGTCAAACCAACAGATCCCATCAAAACTTCTCTTCATGCTAAGCGAGCACGAGGCGATAGCAGACAGATCAAACTCCCGTTTACCAGGAAGAAACCTCTGGCAGAAGCAGACTCAGGGAGGGCGGCCATCCGTAGTAAAGCTGCACCCTGAGAGCAAAGTTCGCTCTTTAGAATACATCAAACTATCAGATCTTGAAGGTATGAAGGAGCTCGGTCATTAGGAGCTTTATATGTGAGAAGCAGTATCTTAAATTCTATTCTGGATTTAACAGGGAGCCAATGAAGAGAAGCTAAAACTGGAGAAATATGATCTCTGCTGTTAGTTCTCACCAGAACTCTGGCTGCAGCATTTTGGATCAGCTGGAGGTTTTTCAGAGCGTTTTTAGGACAATCCAATAATAGAAAATGACAGTAGTCGGATCCTGAAGTAACAGATACATGCACAAGTGTTTCTGTATCACTCTGAGGCAGGATGTTCCTGCTGGATGATCCTTTTTATGGCTGTGGTTCTGCTCCACTTCACCCTCACCTGGATTTGCCTCCCTGAGACAAAAGGCCGCACATTGGATGACATCGCAGGAGAGTTCAGAGGAGCAGAGGGCATCCTTTTTCACAACAGCACCAGACTCAGCACTTAAGCTGAGCTAAAGACAGCCTCTCACTCCTGATTAATTGTTATCTGGATCAGTTCAATCTGCATTTCATGAAATGAAACACATGTCTAAGGCTGATTATTAGAAATGCCACTTGAATGCTGACAGTATTCCCCCACGAACTGTTCTCACCTGCTGTCTTCTCATCAAAACTGCGTTGCTGCCATACAGAAACACAGCACTGTCATTTATTGTTAGCATGTGAAATCTCCCATGTCTCTGAGCTGTGTACATTTGTACAGTAAGATATCTGTTGGTACCAACTACAGCTCTGAGGATAAATATCTGATCCAGTGGGGTCTAATGGGACTGACACAAAGCGCAGAGGAACCAACGATGTCAGAGTTCTTCAGAGAGATTCAGTAAGGATTACTTTGAATTCTCTGACATGTCCGACCTCAACCTGATGAAATGCCGGTGTGGGACCTTAAGAGAGCTGTGCATGAATGAATGCTGCAAACCTCAAGGAACAAAAGCCATGTAGGAGAAGAAGAGTCTGCCAAAGTTCCTGCACAGAGATGTGAGAGGCTGATAAGGTCATGCAGACTGCCATCAGAAAACATTCAGCTGTCAGAGTCAAGGTGTTGCAAGTCCAGACCTTAGTCTGATTGAAATGCTGTGGAATTAAAAACAAAAACATTTTCTAATAACTTCTCTGCACTGAAGAGAACTGTGTGGAACCCAATGGCCAAAAGCTCAACTAACTGAAGCAATGCTGACAAGAAGAATGGGTCAGAGTTCCTCCACAATGGTGAGACTGATAATGTCCCACAGAAAAGAATTCCATCAAGTTACTGCTGCTCCAGGTGAGTCTACAAGCTACTGAATCATGGGCTGGACTTTGTTCTTAGAAAAAAGCACACAAACATCATTTGATTCTCATTATTATAACTTAAGGTTTCAACTTCGATGGAGATGGTCGCAAACAATCAAGCCTCACCATTTCTGATCTTCAGCTGAACGACAGTGCTGTGTATTTCTGTGCAGCCAGTCGACACAGTGCTGCAGATTCCCCAAAAGTCAATGCAAAAAGCCTTTCATCTGTTCCACTCACAGACGAGACGTTTAAGCTCCTGAACACCTGCAGGGAGCCACTGACTCAACAAAGACTCTCAACCAAGATTTTATCAACAATTTGATGTACTTTGATGGTTGTTAATATCTTTAAAACAAAAATGAAAAAAATGGCTGAAGGATAAGTTTTTTTTATTTAATCTATCCAGATTTTTTCAAAAAGAAATGTACAATTCTTTGAATTATAGATACCAGAAAATTGTATAAAATGTGCCATCCTGAGTTCCTCTCTTCAAATGATTTGTTTAGTCTGAACACAAGTCCAAAGGCCAAAGTTTCACTTTAGAAAATTTAGAACGACCGAGACTCTTTCAGAAACACTGAAACCTGATCACAGATAATTCCTTAGTAACTATTGCAGATGTACTGGTACAGACAGCTGCCAGGAGAAGCCATGAAACTGATCGTCTTCACAACAGCAGGAAAAAGTCAGCATGACTTTGGGGATTTTGGCAAAGAGAAGTTCTCAGTCACAAAGCCCGACGCTCACACTGGGACGTTCACAGTGAAGAACCTGCTGCCAGCAGACGGAGGCTTGTATTTCTGTGCTGTCGGGGAGCACAGTGATACAGGCATGCGTGGAAGCTAAAAAAGGAATGAGGAATGTGCTAGAAAAGATGGCGCCGACTGTTGTGGCATGCCATCTCTCTGTCTCTGTTCCTGTCTCGTATGTATTGTTTGTTGCTTTAACAGTGGTGTCTTTGCTAGTGACTGAATCTAAATCCTCACTGGTGTATGAGCGCCAGGCCCTTTTAGACATCCGAGACACAATCGGAAAGTTTAGTCCTGTTGGCGATGAATCGAGGACTACTACGCGTCATCAACCTTTTTCATCGATGCCAGAGGAGTTGCTTCGCCGGGAGCCGGCTTTTCTCCCTTGGAGAAGGACCCGTAGGAGACGAGGTCGGGCTCGTGGGACACGCGCAGGCATGCGTGTTAAGCTCCGTACCTAGCTTAAGGATAAAACTACAAATCACATCGGTGATTATTACCTTCGTAAAGTGGATCTACTTTGCCAGTGTAGCCGGAACGCACTGCTGTCCCGGCTATCCCCTGCGTTGTGTTCCGGTGCCAAAGAAGAGACACTAATAATGTACTATTCCTCAGCAATTTTCTTTATTTTCCTTCAAAAAGAAAGGAAAGAGCACACATGGGAGATAAGGCACGTGTCACACGTTGTCCAACCCGCCTCTCCCAGCTCAGCTTGCTAGTGACTCAATAAAACAAAATACAACAGTGTAAAACTACTGTATACAGAAAAATAAAACTCCTGCATTAAAATAATGCACTTCGATCACAATATATATATATTCATAGGCTGAAACATGCCTTATAACAAAACTCCTATAGTAAAGCTACTTCATAATAATAACCAAAATGCAGCCTTTCATTACAACATAAACATATAAACATACTCAAAACAGTTCACCGGCATTGGGAGTACACATACCTTCAAAAAGAAAGGAGAGAGCACACATGGGAGATAAGGCACGTGTCACACGTTGTCCAACCCGCCTAACATAAAAACACAGCACGGTAAATATACAGGCGCCAAGTCCGAGGACAAAAGGCTAGTCAGTGCCTAAAACGAGGTGGTTAGCTTGATAGCTAACTTGTGCTCTCAAAGTTCACTTTCCAAGCAAAACAAAACACTCATGACAACAGTTTTTACCTACAACTTATCATTATATTACATTGAGAAACGAAAAATGCAATTGAAGTGGCATTGCAACACACGGATTAATTAATACACTTTGGAGCTCCGTGAAATACGTACCTCTCCCAGCTCAGCTTGCTAGTGACTGGAGAGGGGACGCGAGTAAAACAAGACATAGGTCACGCACGCCACCAGAGGGCGCTATAACAAAAAAAGACAGCAAAACTCCCAATACCAGCAAATGAACAAAACTACATACAAGGGATAGGATTTTGGTGAAATAAACACCAACATAAAAGAAAATGTGGCATCTTACATGACATGAAAATAAGAAAATAGAAATATATATGCAGGCTTTATCTTCACTGCTACACCAGCAGCGGAACCTCCTTCCTGTTTACCCTGGTCTACCCAGCTCGATCAGCTGATGTGGAGCTGCTGGACATAGAGGAGGCGGGGCTCGAGAGGTGGAGTAAACTCTGACAACCTGCATCGGCTGCACTGCACGGCTTCTCCTCCGGATCAGGAGCGAAGGGTTCAAATGGCTCTTTTAAATGCCAGGTCCCTTTCTAAGACGTTCGTCCTCCGTGACTGAAACTCATCAGCTGGATGTTGTTAGATTCGGTTCTTTTAGTAGGAGGCTCAAGAACGGACCGAAGTAATTCAAGTGAAAATGAAGTCTTTATTTGGTCACACGTCAAAGCATATCAGCGCTGGGCTCAGTGGAACAGAGCTCCCGCAGGAAGTCTGTCAGACTGGGCCCTGATTTCCGGGTATCATGTTTATTTATAGTCTCATAGGTTGGACTCACATTCGACCGAGTATGATTGGACATGAGTAGGTTCAACATGCTTCGTCATATTCTCTGGATCAGCCCAAAACAATGTGTGTGTGTGAATCTGCCCTTGCTTTCCCAGGCTTTCCTAATTGTTTTGTCTTTCTACTCCTGGCTCACTTTAGGTCATAATGGAATAGTACTGAGACTTATTTCATTCATAATGTCTAAGAACAAAGCCAATTTACAATTAACAATCCCCCTTTTGAAGTGATTTTATCATTTCAACTAATTCAGTTAAATAACTGAGGTAGGAATGTAATCTTCTGTATTGTGTCACATCTGTATTAGCAGTAGCAAGACTTTAGCAGTCACCCCCCAAACTGCAAGAGCCACTTACCTTTTGAGATGTAGCACAACCAGTTAGGAGACGTCTGTCATCCCCCTTTTGATGTGACTTCATGTGTTATTATGTAAGCTTATGTGAAAGCTGTTCATCATTGCAATTAAAGCAGCAAGCAAGTCTTCATTGCACAGGCATGGAAATAGTAAACATAATTCTAATGCTTAAGCTACACTTTCAAATCAGGACTATTCCATCATTTTACTCAGAACAGAAACTCTTTCCGAGAGGGTTAAGACCTTCATAAGTCACTGATTATAACTCTGCAAATAAGCACATTTAGAAATAATTGTGATGCGTTAGCAAAAACCTTTCTACATCAGGAGTATCATCAAGTTTCTAGAAATAGAGACTCTTTTCTAGTAAGTTTAAAACCTTCTTTTACTCAACTGATAATGATTCCGCAAATGAGCACATTTCTTACTAGATTATATGTGGAAAAAAGTAATTTGTTATATGTATTGTGTGTATGTGGCCCCGAACCCATTGTCTGTTTGGACTCTTTGTTCATTATGGCCTAAAACCTTATGTGGCTAGCAAGGCCTTGCTCCCCCATAAGTACCATAACAACACAACACTGATTAATCAAAAATGTTCATATCATTTCTATACTACTGACACTCAAACATTGTATAAGGCAATTAACATTTCCAGCAGGCTCGTCCACCGTTTGCAGCGAATAGGAGCGAAAACCCGATGGCTGAACTGGGAAAAATTCACCTATGGCCCCTAGTTGAACTTGGCGACCGACCAACTTACTACCGTTCAAAGTCTAAGGTCCCGCTCCAAACAGCCGAGTCACCCCACTGGCAATTGACATTCTAAAAAATGATTCATTATCACCCTTTAAGAGGAATCAGCTAAACACTTTAAAAAATGAAACACAACACATATAAATTTAACCAAGGCTCGACTATATGAGTATATTAGCCTCTTGAACAATTATGATTAACTTTTCTTTTAAATTATATATCTTTCTTAGATGACCACATGACGAGTCGTGTGGTCTCTTGTGGTCCAATCCTGTCGGTGCTCGGTTTTCCTCATGGCTGAACGTCTGTTCAGCATTCTGATCCGGTACTAATCTTGGAAGGAGAGGTTACCAGTACATCGCTTCCTTGAGGGATATTCAGCATCCCCTCCCTAACTAATTTTCTTTTGGGATAATTTTGTTGTGTAGTTCTCCACCATCATCTTGGCATGATGGGCAAAGCCTCCCAGAACTCAAGCTTATGAGTCCTCCGGCCGTACGTCCTGTAGTGGTTATGAATCTGTGGAATAATATTAGCAAACCTCGCAGCGCAGTAGTGCAAAATATCATTTGCACTGTATTTCTATACTTGGGGCATCTCTCTTTGAAAGGTTCAATTTTAATGCCCAATTCATCATTTATTTATTTTTCATATGGACCTCAAATCAAAACAAAACCAAAATAAAGAAAATAACTGAAAATAAAAAATAAAAAATCATAAAATAAACATAAACCAAAAGAAAACAACTGGCTAGTTTGTATAACCCTTGGTTTTAGGAAGTAGAATAGTCATCAAGCTGCTGTGCAGCCCTAATGAGAAATTCAGTGTCATCTCCTTATTGTGCTGTGAAAAAATTTCAAATTATCTAGTGAACACATCATCACGATCAACATCAACCCAGTTGGTATAATCCTTCTTTTTAGGACAACACCAGAATTGTCACCAAGTTGCTGTCCAGCATTCATGAGATCTTCTGTATTATCCATTTATTCTGCTGTGGAAAATCATTTAGACAGTTTTGGGATCATGACAACACACAAACAACACTCAACACCAGACAACACAGGTTAGGACAACAAATGACAGACAACAGCTGACAAACATATATTGCATTTCTGGGTTTGCTCAAGCAAACCTCCTGTTTTCATTGGGGTCTAAGTATACAAACAGTGGTCTTCATATTATGAGTTTGATTCCATGTCTTCCTTTTCCAGGTCCAGGAAGTCTTAATGCAAAAGAAGATACAAACACACACAGAATTTTTTGGGAAACTTTGAGAAGTTTTAGTAAACCATGATTAATTGTTAATTAATTGCCACACTGCTCCACTGCAGTTTCTCCTCCTGTGTTGTTGTTTGCTGCAGGACAGAAATATTTGTGGTTAGATTTCATCTTGGGAGCAGCACAGCATCAAGAAAGCAGACATTTTTCCAATGACTAACTGATTAACTTGTTTAGGATAAATATTGTCTGTCCTCTCTTAAATCAGGTCAGAGCGTAAAAAATAAAATTTCAGCATAATCTGCTTTATTCTTACTTGTTAGTTAGTAATATTGTTGTTTAATTCTTACCAGTGGCTGTGTTTTTTGATGCTGAGCCGTACACAGACAGTTGAGGATCAGCATTAAGTTGTTTCCGGTTCTAACTGAAAAACATAGGTTCATTTTATTTCTTCATATATCATAATTCATCCTTTATTTTTCTTTGAGGATCATATTGTGGTCCCTGCTTCTGATTTTCCTTCCAGTATGTGTGGCGTGTGTGTGTGTGCGTGGCTTTATATGTGAGTGTGTATGTGTCTGTATGAGGCCTTGGGTTTCACTGCTTTGTTTTATCTTTAAGCTCTTTGTCTTGGATGAGAAGTGCTATATAAATAACGTCTGATTGATTGATCGATTTAGTGTAGTAGATTAAAACTTTCTGGTCATCTCTAATGAAACGTCTTCCGATGACCCATAACACCTATTTACAGAACATTTCATTCATCCCATTCATATCCTTTTTCTTTCAACCACAGGCACTGAGTCAGCACAGTTTGAATTTCCATCACGCCACCTATTGGTGTCCTTCTCCTCCCCCCTCAGGTTGCCCTTGTCCCCCAAGCCGTTAGTTCCCCCTTTGGGAACTCCCCTTTTGGGATCTCCTCAGCCCCCACTCACCATGGCTGTCGCTTAGCAACCAAACTTTTTTCCCACATTCACACAAGTCCTCATAGTGTCCCAAAAAAGCTATGGGTATTTTCTCCCCGTCCAGGCCTCATGTGGGAAAACCTGAAAACATTCATATATAGGTCATATATTATATATCATATAAAATAGTAGGTTAAATAATGCATAATAGGGATAGCTTCAGCCAAATTAAGTCTGTGTCTGCATAGATCGTTATTTTGGCTAACCAAGTTGCACTCTGCTCACTGTTTTTAAATGCGCCATAAAAACAAACCTTGACTTGTCTTGTTATGGCTCAGTCTTTGCTGCAGCTGTCCTGTTGCTATTCTCCCAATGCCCTAATTTATTTAAACTTATATGAAGCACTTTGCTGCTTCATTAAGTTAGCATATTAATTGTTTCATAGATGTGCTGCAGTTAAATAGTTAAATGATTTAGTTAAATAGTCAAATGGTTTAGTTTGAATCTATATATTGGTGATAACTATTGACTATAGAATTGATGACCTGAGGCAGAGGAAATTTAGAGCAGCTAAAGTCAAGTTAATATCTCCTAATAACAACAAAGGCTAAGCTTTAATAACTTTAAGATGATATCAAATTGTTTGACATCTGACTGTCTGGCCGTGATATTAAATACTAAATCACGGTTTTTTAACTTATGCAATATGGTCTGACTGATCTCAGTCCTGCTTAAGGTGGAATCATAAAATTTCACTTTGTAGAACATTTTTTCAGATTATATTTTAATTAAAGGAGCAAATCTCCTAAACACTCTGCTTGTGTATTTGACTTTCTCTTTAAGAGAGATGTTAAATCCTATTTTAGCAACAATTTGTATGAATGTCTCAAACACTGTTCTTCCTGGATTTATTGTTTCTTATCTCATCTCTGCAATTTTTGCATTGTAAAGCTGTTTTCAGTTTATCTACATACTTTGGTGTCTTTCCTAATCATATGCATTTTAAAATAGATGGATGAATCAATACTATTTGCTCTAATACAAAATTAAACCCCTATTATAAGCAGTATACCCTTATAAACTCAGGCCAATGATCACCCAGAGTTTGTTTGGATTGTTCTCACTCTCAGGGCTGAATGAGAGACAAACAGGATTGAGAAAAGACCATCTTAGGGTGTGCGCATTTATGACAAAGAGAACAACTATAAAATTAAATTAGGAATATTATGGCTCAAAAAGCGTTTGAGGCTTTTCATTATTCATTATTTCTGTAATGCTGCTGGACAGCTGATCTTTAGTTAGAAACCTCAGGCCTCAGGTCAAGCCTCCAAATTTGTTAATTTTTTCCTTATAGTTATCTTATTAGTGCGTTAATGCTGAAACAAAATTATTAACTTTTGTCAAACTTTGGGATCAAATATATTATATATCAATACTATTCTTTCTGTAATATGCATGGCTTGATTCTTATTCTCTCGTTTGTTTTGATTCATCGGGCAAGAGGATGAAAGAAGAAATGAACAATCAAAAGCAATAAAGTCCCACCAACATGCAACAGGTGTTGACAGAGTGACAAAGTGTGGAAGAACTCTCTAATGAGTCGATCACACACACGCTAGGCCACTAACCAATATCCAGCCGGTCAAGAAACAAGTCTCAATCACCACAATGCATCACCCGTCGTTAGTTCTGTGCCTCCCTATTGGGGCATTTGACGGGAGCCTGGGGCATCATACGCAGAATCCTGATGCGGGCCCTGTTGGGGAGCCTGTTGAGAAACAACTGCCGCCCCAGGAGCACTGTGGGGGTATTTATTACATTTATATGGTCGCGTCCCATCTCCTGATTGCACTGAGTAGGGAACCTCGCGACAGTCAGAGGCCCAATGGCCATATCGTTTACAGAGATAACACATGTCATTACTTCTATTGTTGAAGCGTCTGCGGGGTTTTCCTCTTTTATTAGTTCTAAACGGAGGTCCGTTCTGTTCTGGGTATGACCCATATGAAGAAGCTGGATATTGTGGTTGTACAGCACGAGGAGGAGTCTGCTGAGACACCTGTTTTATTTTACCCTTGTTTTGATTTACTTTGTCCCTCGTGTTTAAGCTGTAATTGTGTCACTTGTGTCTGCAGGGAAATTAATTCTGCTTTTTCTTGTTCCCGTTCTTCGATTTCATTATCAATATATTGAGTGACATGGGCCGCCCACAAGTCATACGTTAAGTTTGTTAATCCAACAAGTTTTCTCAACATATTTTGTCCAGAGGGAAAAAGTGATGCTTCCACCGCTTCCCTAAACTGACGGGTGTCAGTACATGCATGAATATTACCATTATTTTGAGGGCGGGGGAGGCTGCAATTTCCTGATTGGTTAGTTTGATTCATTTCCTCACCAAGTGTTTGTCTGTGCAGCAAAGCTGTTAAATCATGCACTAATGGATCAACATGTGTTACAGAGGTTGTTGCGTACGATCGCGTATCCAGTGATCCGAATGTGTAATCTGAAGTTCTGGAGGCGGGTGCTTCCAATATAGTACTGTTTTGCGCTGTTACATTTAGGTATTCTTCTGCCTGGGCTTGGCTGTCCGAGTCCCCTGGAAAGGGTGCAGTTTGCAGTAAGCCATTTTTAATTACTACTACTTTGCTCCATACACTACCATCACACAGACCGCCTGCAGCTATGGGCGTTGTTTGAGGCATCTGCTTTTGTGTGGCATCCAATAGCATGCCAGCTTCAGCATAAGGGGGAGGGGAATGCAGAAGCGATTCGCTCCTGTGCTCCTCATTCGGATCTGTGCTCTGAGGTGTCTTATGTTCCTCATTATCATGGCTCACTGGAGAAGATTTTTAGGGACCGAGCAGTGAAACTGCAAGGACCCTATTGTATCTGTAAGGATTATTATTTTTCTCCGTTATTAGGGACCGAGCAGTGAAACTGCAAGGACCCTATTGTATCTGTAAGGATTATTAGGGACCGAGCAGTGAAACTGCAAGGACCCTATTGTATCTGTAAGGTTTATTATTAGGGACCGAGCAGTGAAACTGCAAGGACCCTATTGTATCTGTAAGGTTTATTATTAGGGACCGAGCAGTGAAACTGCAAGGACCCTATTGTATCTGTAAGGTTTATTATTATTATTAGGGACCGAGCAGTGAAACTGCAAGGACCCTATTGTATCTGTAAGGTTTATTATTAGGGACCGAGCAGTGAAACTGCAAGGACCCTATTGTATCTGTAAGGTTTATTATTATTATTATTATTCTTTCTTTCTTTCTTTCTTATTCTTTGCAAAAGGTATGCAAAAACTCAGGAAATTTTGCGAGCGCCACCTGCCAATCGACGACATGAAAGAATCTAAACTTTATATTTTTGGGAGTCGCTCATTGACTCTGTAGCGCCCCCTATGATGCTTAAAAATGGTCCCCTTAATAGGATTAGTTTCGCGTGGGACGACGAAATTCGGTACACTCATTCATCATGCCCAGACGCAAAAAAAAGTCTCCTGCCGCCATGGTCCCACGTACACAGGAAGGCGGCCATTTTGGATGGAAAGTGCGTTTTCGTGCCATTTTTGACCGATTCCACGCCTTGCTTAAGATCGAACTTGTCCTACAGATTTAATGCTACAGACTTCAAACTTGGCCAGGTTACTCTTAAGACATGGAGGGAAAAATTCATTGGCCAACTTTTTCAAAACTTAAAGGGCGTGGCCGTGGCGACGCCTCAAAGTTTGATGACTCGCCATCACTCGCCACAAAAAATTAAGTCGCTTATGACTTCCACATACATAATCCAATCTTTCCCAAAGTTCAACCGGTGATTGCTGGACCCAGCCTGAACGCGCACATGTAAAATAGTGACATCCACCTATAGCGCCACCTGCTGGTGGTTGGAAATGTCTTTTTTTTTCCACACCTCGCATTTGATCAAACTCCTCCTACAGATTTCATGCTACAAGCTTCAAACTTGGCCAGGTTACTCTTAAGACATGGGGGGAAAAAATAATTGGCCAACTTTTTCAAACCTCAAAGGGTGTGGCCGTGGCGACGCCTCAAATTTATGACTCGCCATGGAAAATTAAGTCGCTTATAACTTCCACATACATTATCCAATCTGTCCCAAACTTCATACGGTGATTGCTGGACCCAGCCTGAATGCGCACATATAAAACAGTGATAAACACCTACAGCGCCACCTGCTGGGGGTTGGAAACGTCTTTTTTTTCCACACCTCAAACTCCTCCTACAGATTTAATGCTACAGGCTTCAAACTTGGCCAGGTTACTCTTAAGACATGGGGGGAAAAATTCATGGAGAAACTTTTTCAAACCTCAAAGGGCGTGGCCGTGGCCACGCCTCAAATTTATGACTCGCCATGAAAAATTAAGTCGCTTATAACTTCCACATACATTATCCAATCTGTCCCAAACTTCATACGGTGATTGCTGGACCCAGCCTGAATGCGCACATATAAAACAGTGATAAACACCTACAGCGCCACCTGCTGGGGGTTGGAAACGTCTTTTTTTTCCACACCTCAAACTCCTCCTACAGATTTAATGCTACAGGCTTCAAACTTGGCCAGGTTACTCTTAAGACATGGGGGGAAAAATTCATGGAGAAACTTTTCCAAACTCAGAATGGTGTGGGCGTGGCCAGGCGGTGAAAATCGTGTGATGGCGTTTGTGATTTGAAAGCCTTATCATGATCGCAAGGTCATGAAACTTGGCACACACGTCCACCCTGATGACCTCGTACGTATGTAAAGGGTATCGTGTGTGGGCGGAGCAAAATGGCTCAGTGGCGCCCCCTAGAAATTTTCAAAAACCCCTCCGCATTTGGGTTTTTATGTGCTTGTAAGTATGCAGAGGGTATCGTGCGTGTGGGCAGAGCTGCAGCTCAAGCGTCCAGCGCATGCCCCAACATGCGCACATCCCAACGTACGCACACCTCGGTCCCGCTCACAGCTGCTTGCAATTTTCTAGTTATTATTCTTTCTTTCTTTCTTTCTTTCTTATTCTTTGCAAAAGGTATGCGAAAACTCAGGAAATTTTGCGAGCGCCACGTGCCGGTCGACGACATGAAAGAATCTAAACTTTATATTTTTGGTAGTCGCTCATTGGCTCTGTAGCGCCCCCTACGATGGTTAAAAATTGTCCCCGCAATAGGATTAGTTTTGCGTGGGACGACGAAATTCGGTACACTCATTCATCATGCCAAGACGCACAAAAAAGTCTCATGCCGCCATGGTCCCACGTCCACAGGAAGTCGGCCATTTTGGATAGAAAGTGCGTTTTCGTGCCATTTTTGACCGATTCCACGCCTTGC
The DNA here is from genome assembly GCF_027942865.1 of Odontesthes bonariensis. NCBI lineage: Eukaryota > Metazoa > Chordata > Actinopteri > Atheriniformes > Atherinopsidae > Odontesthes > Odontesthes bonariensis. The sequence continues at coordinate 33,314,350 of NC_134522.1, read as the reverse complement.
TTAAGATCGAACTTGTCCTACAGATTTAATGCTACAGACTTCAAACTTGGCCAGGTTACTCTTAAGACATGGAGGGAAAAATTCATTGGCCAACTTTTTCAAAACTTAAAGGGCGTGGCCGTGGCGACGCCTCAAAGTTTGATGACTCGCCATCACTCGCCACGAAAAATTAAGTCGCTTATAACTTCCACATACATAATCCAATCTTTCCCAAAGTTCAACCGGTGATTGCTGGACCCAGCTTTAACGCGCACCTATAAAATAGTGACATCCACCTATAGCGCCACCTGCTGGTGGTTGGAAATGTCTTTTTTTTTCCACACCTCGCATTTGATCGAACTCCTCCTACATATTTAATGCTAAACGCTTCAAACTTGGCCAGGCTACTCTTAGGACATGGGCCGAAAAAATCATTGGCCAACTTTTTCAAAACTTAAAGGGCGTGGCCGTGGCGACGCCTCAAATTTATGACGCGCCATAAAAAATTAAGTCGCTTATAACTCCCACATACATTATCCAATCTGTCCCAAACTTCATACGGTGAATGCTGGACCCAGCATGAACGTGCACATATAAAAAAGTGATATCCACCTACAGCGCCACCTGCTGGTGGTTGGAAATGTCTTTTTTTTTTCCACACCTCGCATTTGATCAAACTCCTCCTACATATTTAATGCTAAACGCTTCAAACTTGGCCAGGCTACTCTTAGGACATGGGCCGAAAAAATCATTGGCCAACTTTTTCAAAACTTAAAGGGCGTGGCCGTGGCGACGCCTCAAATTTATGACGCGCCATAAAAAATTAAGTCGCTTATAACTCCCACATACATTATCCAATCTGTCCCAAACTTCATACGGTGAATGCTGGACCCAGCCTGAACATGCAAATATAAAAAAGTGATATCCACCTACAGCGCCACCTAATGGTGGTTGGAAACTTCATTTTTTTCACACCTCGTATTTGATCAAACTCCTCCTACATATTTCATGCTAAAATCTTCAAACTTGGCCAGGTTACTCTTAAGACATGGGGGGAAGAAAACTCTTGAGAATCTTTTCCAAACTCTGAACGGTATGGGCGTGGCCAGGCGGTGACAATCGTGTGATAGCGTTTGTGATTTGAAAGCCTTATCATCATCGCAACTTAATGAAACTTCAACGTCCACCCTGATGACCTCGTACGTATGTAAAGGGTATCGTGTGTGGGCGGAGACAAATGGCTCAGTGGCGCCCCCTAGAAATTTTCAAAAACCCCTCCGCATTGGGGTTATGGTGTGCTCGTACGTACGCAAAAGGTATCGTGCGTGTGGGCAGAGCTGCGGCTCCAGCGTCCAGCGCATGCCCAACGTACGCACATCCCAACGTACGCACACCTCGGTCCCGCTCACAGCTGCTTGCAGCTTTCTAGTTAGGGACCGAGCAGTGAAACTGCAAGGACCCTATTGTATCTGTAAGGTTTATTATTATTCTTTCTTATTCTTTGCAAAAGGTATGCGAAAACTCAGGAAATTTTGCGAGCACCACCTGCCAGTCGACGACATGAAAGAATCTAAACTTTATATTTTTGGGAGTCGCTCATTGGCTCTGTAGCGCCCCCTACGATGCTTAAAAATTGTCCCCGCAATAGGATTAGTTTCGCGTGGGACGACGAAATTCGGTACACTCATTCATCATGCCAAGACGCACAAAAAAGTCTCAGGCCTCCATGGTCCCACGTCCACAGGAAGTCGGCCATTTTGGATGGAAAGTGCGTTTTCGTGCCATTTTTGACCGATTCCACACCTTGTATAAGATCGAACTTGTCCTACAGATTTAATGCTACAGACTTCAAACTTGGCCAGGTTACTCTTAAGACATGGAGGGAAAAATTCATTGGCCAACTTTTTCAAAACTTAAAGGGCGTGGCCGTGGCGACGCCTCAAAGTTTGATGACTCGCCATCACTCGCCACGAAAAATGAAGTCGCTTATAACTCCCACATACATTATCCAATCTGTCCCAAACTTCATACGGTGAATGCTGGACCCAGCCTGAACGCGTACATATTATCATAACGACATCCACCTATAGCGCCACCTGCTGGGGGTTGGAAACATCTCTTTTTTTCCACATCTCGCATTTGATCGAACTCGTCCTACAGATTTAATGCTACAAGCTTCAAACTTGGCCAGATTACTCTTAAGACAAGGGGGAAAAGAGTCATGGAGAAACTTTTTCAAACCTCAAAGGGCGTGGCCGTGGCGACGCCTCAAAGTTATGACTCGCCATGAAGAATTAAGTTGCTTATAACTTCCACACTCATTATCCAATCTGTCCCAAACTTCATACGGTGAATGCTGGACCAAGCCTGAACGCGTACATATTATCATAGTGACATCCTCCTATAGCGCCACCTGCTGGTGGTCGGAAATGTCATTTTTTGCCACACCTCACATTTTATAAAACTCCTCCTACAGATTTAATGCTACAAGCTTCAAACTTAGCCAGGTTACTCTTAAGACATGGGGGCAAAAATTCATGGAGAAACTTTTCCAAACTCTGAACAATTCGGGCGTGGTCAGGCGGTGAAAATCGTGTGATGGTGTTTGTGATTTGAAAGCCTCATCATCATCACAACGTCATGAAACTTGGCACACACGTCCATCCTGAACACCTAGTACGTATGTGAAGGGTATCGTGTGTGGAAGGAGCAAAGTGGCTCAGTGGCGCCCTCTAGGGTACTTAAAAATGGTCCACACATTGGGGTTAGTTTTGCGTGGGACGACGAAATTCGGTACACTCATTCATCATGCCCAGACGCACAAAAAAGTCTCATGCCGCCATGGTCCCACGTCCACAGGAAGTCGGCCATTTTGGATGGAAAGTGCGTTTTCGTGCCATTTTTGACCGATTCTACACCTTGTATAAGATCGAACTTGTCCTACAGATTTAATGCTACAGACTTCAAACTTGGCCAGGTTACTCTTAAGACATGGGGGGAAAAATTCATGGAGAAACTTTTTCAAACCTCAAAGGGCGTGGGCGTGGCGACGCCTCAAAGTTTGATGACTCGCCATCACTCGCCACAACAAATTAAGTTGCTTATAACTCCCACATACATTATCCAATCTGTCCCAAAGTTCAAACGGTCATTGCTGGACCCAGCCTGAACGCGCACATATTATCATAGTGACATCCACCTACAGCGCCACCTAATGGTGGTCGGAAACTTCATTTTTTTCCACACCTCTTATTTGATCAAACTCCTCCTACATATTTCATGCTAAAATCTTCAAACTTGGCCAGGTTACTCTTAAGACATGGGGGGAAAAAATCATTGGCCAACTTTTTCAAACCTCAAAGGGCGTGGCCGTGGCGATGCCCCAAATTTATGAATCGCCATGAAAAATTAAGTCGCTTATAACTCCCACATACATTATCCAATCTTTCCCAAACTTCATACGGTGATTGCTTGACCCAGCCTGAACGCGCACATATAAAATAGTGACATCCACCTACAGCGCCACCTGCTGGTGGTTGGAAAAGTCTTTTTTTTCCACACCTCAAACTCCTCCTACAGATTTAATGCTACAAGCTTCAAACTTGGCCATGTTACTCTTAAGACATGGGGGCAAAAATTCATGGAGAAACTTTTCCAAACTCTGAACGGTGTAGGCGTGGCCAGAGGTTAAAATCGTGTGATGGCGTTTGTGATATGAAAGCCTTATCATCTTCGCAAAGTCATGAAACTTGGTACACACGTCCACCCTGACGACCTCGTACGTATGTAAAGGGTATTGTGTGTGGGCGGAGCAAAATGGCTCAGTGGCGCCCCCTAGAAATTTTCCAAAACCCCTATGCATTGGGGTTATTGTGGGCTCGTACGTACGCAATGGGAATCGTGCGTGTGGGCAGAGCTGCGCAACTACGGCGTCCAGCGCATGCCCAACGTGCACACATCCAACGTACGCGCACCTCGGTCCCGCTCACAGCTGCTTGCAGCTTTCTAGTTATTAGGGACCGAGCAGTGAAACTGCAAGGACCCTATTATATCTGTAAGGTTTATTAGGGACCGAGCAGTGAAACTGCAAGGACCCTATTGTATCTGTAAGGTTTATTATTATTCTTCTTATTCTTTGCAAAAGGTATGCGAAAACTCAGGAAATTTTGCAAGCGCCACGTGCCAGTCGACGACATGAAAGAATCTAAACATTATATCTTTGGGAGTTGCTCATTGGCTCTGTAGCGCCCCCTACGGTGCATAAAAATGGTCCCCTTAATAGGATTAGTTTCGCGTGGGACGACGAAATTCGGTACACTCATTCACCATGCCCAGACGCACCAAAAAGTCTCTTGCCATCACGGTGCCACGTACACAGGAAGGCGGCCATTTTGGATGGAAAGTGCGTTTTCGTGCCATTTTTGGCCGATTCCACGCCTTGCATAAGATCGAACTTGTCCTACAGATTTCATGCTACAGACTTCAAACTTGGCCAGGTTACTCTCAAGACATGGGGGGAGAAATTCATGGAGAAACTTTTTCAAAACTTAAAGGGCGTGGGCGTGGCAACTCCTCAAAGTTCGATGACTCGCCATCACTCGCCACAACAAATGAAGTCGCTTATAACTCCCACATACATTATCCAATCTGTCCCAAACTTCATACGGTGAATGCTGGACCCAGCCTGAACGCGTACATATTATCATAACGACATCCACCTATAGCGCCACCTGCTGGTGGTCGGAAACATCTCTTTTTTTCCACATCTCGCATTTGATCGAACTCGTCCTACAGATTTAATGCTACAAGCTTCAAACTTGGCCAGGTTACTCTTAAGACATGGGGGGAAAGAGTCATGGAGAAACTTTTTCAAACCTCAAAGGGCGTGGCCGTGGCGACGCCTCAAAGTTATGACTCACCATGAAAAATTAAGTCGCTTATAACTTCCACATACATTATCCAATCTGTCCCAAACTTCATACGGTGATATCTGGACCCAGCCTGAATGCGCATAGATAAAATAGTGACATCCACCAACAGCGCCACCTGCTGGTGGTCAGAAACGTCTTTTTTTTCCATACCTCACATTTTATCAAACTCCTCCCACAGATTTAATGCTACAAGCTTCAAACTTAGCCAAGTTACTCTTAAGACATGGAGGCAACAATTCATGGAGAAACTTTTCCAAACTCTGAACGGTGTGGGCGTGGCCATGCGGTGAAAATCGTGTGATGGCGTTTGTGATTTGAAAGCCTTATCATCATCTCAAGGTAATGAAACTTGGTACACACGTCCACCCTGACGACCTCGTACGTATGTAAAGGGTATCGTGTGTGGGCGGAGCAAAATGGCTCAGTGGCGCCCCCTAGAAATTTTCAAAAACCCCTCCGCATTGGGGTTATGCTGTGCTCGTAAGTACACAGCGGGTATCGTGCGTGTGGGCAGAGCTGCAGCTCCAGCGTCCAGCGCATGCCCAACGTACGCACATCCCAACGTACGCACACCTCGGTCCCGCTCACAGCTGCTTGCAGCTTTCTAGTTATTATTATTCTTTCTTTCTTATTCTTTGCAAAAGGTATGCGAAAACTCAGGAAATTTTGCGAGCGCCACCTGCCAGTCGACGACATGAAAGAATCTAAACTTTATATTTTTGGGAGTCGCTCATTGACTCTGTAGCGCCCCCTACAATGCTTAAAAATGGTCCCCTTAATAGGATTAGTTTCGCGTGGGACGACGAAATTCGGTACACTCATTCATCATGCCCAGACGCACAAAAAGGTCTCAGGCCGCCAATGTGCCACGTCCACAGGAAGGCGGCCATTTTGGATAGAAAGTGCATTTTCGTGCCATTTTTGACCGATTCCACGCCTTGCATAAGATCGAACTTGTCCTACAGATTTAATGCTACATACTTGAAACTTGGCCAGGTTACTCTTAAGACATGGAGGGAAAAATTCATTGGCCAACGTTTTCAAAACTTAAAGGGCGTGGCCGTGGCGACGCCTCAAAGTTTGATGACTCGCCATCACTCGCCACGAAAAATGAAGTCGCTTATAACTTCCACATACATAATCCAATCTTTCCCAAAGTTCAACCGATGATTGCTGGACCCAGCCTGAACGCGCACCTATAAAATAGTGACATCCACCTATAGCGCCACCTGCTGGTGGTTGGAAATGTCTTTTTTTTTCCACACCTCGCATTTGATCGAACTCCTCCTACATATTTAATGCTAAACGCTTCAAACTTGGCCAGGCTACTCTTAGGACATGGGCCGAAAAAATCATTGGCCAACTTTTTCAAAACTTAAAGGGCGTGGCCGTGGCGACGCCTCAAATTTATGACGCGCCATAAAAAATTAAGTCGCTTATAACTCCCACATACATTATCCAATCTGTCCCAAACTTCATACAGTGAATGCTGGACCCAGCCTGAATGTGTACATATAAAATAGAGACATCCACCTACAGCGCCACCTGCTGGTGGTTGGAAATGTCTTTGTTTTTTTTCCACACCTCGCATTTGATCAAACTCCTCCTACATATTTCATGCTAAAATCTAAAACTTGGCTAGGTTGCTCTTAAGACACGAGGGCAAAACTTCATGGAGAAACTTTTCCAAACTCTGAACGGTGTGGGCGTGGCCAGAGGTGAAAATCGTGTGATGGCGTTTGCAATATGAAAGCCTTATCATCATCGCAAAGTCATCAAACTTGGTACTCACGTCCACCCTGACGACCTCGTACGTATGTAAAGGGTATTGTGTGTGGGCGGAGCAAAATGGCTCAGTGGCGCCCCCTAGAAATTTTCAAAAACCCCTATGCATTGGGGTTATTGTGTGCTCGTACGTACGCAATGGGAATCGTGCGTGTGGGTAGAGCTGCGCGACTACGGCGTCCAGCGCATGCCCAACGTGCGCACATCCCAACGTGCGCACATTCCAACGTACGCACACTCGGTCCCGCTCACAGCAGCTTGCAGCTTTCTAGTTAGGGACCGAGCAGTGAAACTGCAAGGACCCTATTGTATCTGTAAGGTTTATTATTATTAGGGACCGAGCAGTGAAACTGCAAGGACCCTATTGTATCTGTAAGGTTTATTAGGGACCGAGCAGTGAAACTGCAAGGACCCTATTGTATCTGTAAGGTTTATTAGGGACCGAGCAGTGAAACTGCAAGGACCCTATTGTATCTGTAAGGTTTATTATTATTATTCTTTCTTTCTTTCTTTCTTTCTTTCTTATTCTTTGCAAAAGGTATGCGAAAACTCAGGAAATTTTGCGAGCGCCACGTGCCGGTCGACGACATGAAAGAATCTAAACTTTATATTTTTGGTAGTCGCTCATTGGCTCTGTAGCGCCCCCTACGATGGTTAAAAATTGTCCCCGCAATAGGATTAGTTTCGCGTGGGATGACGAAATTCGGTACACTCGTTCATCATGCCAAGACGCACAAAAAAGTCTCAGGCCGCCATGGTCCCACGTACACAGGAAGGCGGCCATTTTGGATGGAAAGTGCGTTTTCGTGCCATTTTTGGCCGATTCCACGCCTTGCTTAAGATCGAACTTGTCCTACAGATTTCATGCTACAGACTTCAAACTTGGCCAGGTTACTCTCAAGACATGGGGGGGGAAATTCATGGAGAAACTTTTTCAAAACTTAAAGGGCGTGGGCGTGGCAACTCCTCAAAGTTCGATGACTCGCCATCACTCGCCACAACAAATTAAGTCGCTTATAACTCCCACATACATTATCCAATCTGTCCCAAACTTCATACGGTGAATGCTGGACCCAGCCTGAACGCATACATATTATCATAACGACATCCACCTATAGCGCCACCTGCTGGTGGTCGGAAACATCTCTTTTTTTCCACATCTCGCATTTGATCGAACTCGTCCTACAGATTTAATGCTACAAGCTTCAAACTTGGCCAGATTACTCTTAAGACATGGGGGGAAAGAGTCATGGAGAAACTTTTTCAAACCTCAAAGGGCGTGGCCGTGGCGACGCCTCAAATTTATGACTCGCCATGAAGAATTAAGTCGCTTATAACTTCCACACTCATTATCCAATCTGTCCCAAACTTCACACGGTGAATGCTGGACTCAGCCTGAACGCGTACATATTATCATAGTGACATCCTCCTATAGCGCCACCTGCTGGTGGTCGGAAATGTCATTTTTTGCCACACCTCACATTTTATAAAACTCCTCCTACAGATTTAATGCTACAAGCTTCAAACTTAGCCAGGTTACTCTTAAGACATGGGGGCAAATATTCATAGAGAAACTTTTCCAAACTCTGAACAATTCGGGCGTGGTCAGGCGGTGAAAAACTTGTGATGGTGTTTGTGATTTGAAAGCCTTATCATCATCACAACGTCATGAAACTTGGCACACACGTCCACCCTGATGACCTCGTTCGTATGTGAAGGGTATCGTGTGTGGGCTGAGCAAAATGGCTCAGTGGCGCCCCCTAGAAATTTTCAAAAACCCCTCCGCATTGGAGTTATTATGTCCTCGTACGTACGCAGAGGGTATCGTGTGTGTGGGCAGAGCTGCGGCTCCAGCGTCCAGCGCATGCCCCAACGTGCGCATATCCCAACGTACGCACACCTCGGTCCCGCTCAGTGAAACTGCAAGGACCCTATTGTATCTGTAAGGTTTATTATTATTATTCTTTCTTTCTTTCTTTCTTTCTTTCTTATTCTTTGCAAAAGGTATGCGAAAACTCAGGAAATTTTGCGAGCGCCACGTGCCGGTCGACGACATGAAAGAATCTAAACTTTATATTTTTGGTAGTCGCTCATTGGCTCTGTAGCGCCCCCTACGATGGTTAAAAATTGTCCCCGCAATAGGATTAGTTTCGCGTGGGATGACGAAATTCGGTACACTCGTTCATCATGCCAAGACGCACAAAAAAGTCTCAGGCCGCCATGGTCCCACGTACACAGGAAGGCGGCCATTTTGGATGGAAAGTGCGTTTTCGTGCCATTTTTGGCCGATTCCACGCCTTGCTTAAGATCGAACTTGTCCTACAGATTTCATGCTACAGACTTCAAACTTGGCCAGGTTACTCTCAAGACATGGGGGGGGAAATTCATGGAGAAACTTTTTCAAAACTTAAAGGGCGTGGGCGTGGCAACTCCTCAAAGTTCGATGACTCGCCATCACTCGCCACAACAAATTAAGTCGCTTATAACTCCCACATACATTATCCAATCTGTCCCAAACTTCATACGGTGAATGCTGGACCCAGCCTGAACGCATACATATTATCATAACGACATCCACCTATAGCGCCACCTGCTGGTGGTCGGAAACATCTCTTTTTTTCCACATCTCGCATTTGATCGAACTCGTCCTACAGATTTAATGCTACAAGCTTCAAACTTGGCCAGATTACTCTTAAGACATGGGGGGAAAGAGTCATGGAGAAACTTTTTCAAACCTCAAAGGGCGTGGCCGTGGCGACGCCTCAAATTTATGACTCGCCATGAAGAATTAAGTCGCTTATAACTTCCACACTCATTATCCAATCTGTCCCAAACTTCACACGGTGAATGCTGGACTCAGCCTGAACGCGTACATATTATCATAGTGACATCCTCCTATAGCGCCACCTGCTGGTGGTCGGAAATGTCATTTTTTGCCACACCTCACATTTTATAAAACTCCTCCTACAGATTTAATGCTACAAGCTTCAAACTTAGCCAGGTTACTCTTAAGACATGGGGGCAAATATTCATAGAGAAACTTTTCCAAACTCTGAACAATTCGGGCGTGGTCAGGCGGTGAAAAACTTGTGATGGTGTTTGTGATTTGAAAGCCTTATCATCATCACAACGTCATGAAACTTGGCACACACGTCCACCCTGATGACCTCGTTCGTATGTGAAGGGTATCGTGTGTGGGCTGAGCAAAATGGCTCAGTGGCGCCCCCTAGAAATTTTCAAAAACCCCTCCGCATTGGAGTTATTATGTCCTCGTACGTACGCAGAGGGTATCGTGTGTGTGGGCAGAGCTGCGGCTCCAGCGTCCAGCGCATGCCCCAACGTGCGCATATCCCAACGTACGCACACCTCGGTCCCGCTCAGTGAAACTGCAAGGACCCTATTGTATCTGTAAGGTTTATTATTATTATTCTTTCTTTCTTTCTTTCTTTCTTTCTTTCTTTCTTATTCTTTGCAAAAGGTATGCGAAAACTCAGGAAATTTTGCGAGCGCCACGTGCCGGTCGACGACATGAAAGAATCTAAACTTTATATTTTTGGTAGTCGCTCATTGGCTCTGTAGCGCCCCCTACGATGGTTAAAAATTGTCCCCGCAATAGGATTAGTTTCGCGTGGGATGACGAAATTCGGTACACTCGTTCATCATGCCAAGACGCACAAAAAAGTCTCAGGCCGCCATGGTCCCACGTACACAGGAAGGCGGCCATTTTGGATGGAAAGTGCGTTTTCGTGCCATTTTTGGCCGATTCCACGCCTTGCTTAAGATCGAACTTGTCCTACAGATTTCATGCTACAGACTTCAAACTTGGCCAGGTTACTCTCAAGACATGGGGGGGGAAATTCATGGAGAAACTTTTTCAAAACTTAAAGGGCGTGGGCGTGGCAACTCCTCAAAGTTCGATGACTCGCCATCACTCGCCACAACAAATTAAGTCGCTTATAACTCCCACATACATTATCCAATCTGTCCCAAACTTCATACGGTGAATGCTGGACCCAGCCTGAACGCATACATATTATCATAACGACATCCACCTATAGCGCCACCTGCTGGTGGTCGGAAACATCTCTTTTTTTCCACATCTCGCATTTGATCGAACTCGTCCTACAGATTTAATGCTACAAGCTTCAAACTTGGCCAGATTACTCTTAAGACATGGGGGGAAAGAGTCATGGAGAAACTTTTTCAAACCTCAAAGGGCGTGGCCGTGGCGACGCCTCAAATTTATGACTCGCCATGAAGAATTAAGTCGCTTATAACTTCCACACTCATTATCCAATCTGTCCCAAACTTCACACGGTGAATGCTGGACTCAGCCTGAACGCGTACATATTATCATAGTGACATCCTCCTATAGCGCCACCTGCTGGTGGTCGGAAATGTCATTTTTTGCCACACCTCACATTTTATAAAACTCCTCCTACAGATTTAATGCTACAAGCTTCAAACTTAGCCAGGTTACTCTTAAGACATGGGGGCAAATATTCATAGAGAAACTTTTCCAAACTCTGAACAATTCGGGCGTGGTCAGGCGGTGAAAAACTTGTGATGGTGTTTGTGATTTGAAAGCCTTATCATCATCACAACGTCATGAAACTTGGCACACACGTCCACCCTGATGACCTCGTTCGTATGTGAAGGGTATCGTGTGTGGGCTGAGCAAAATGGCTCAGTGGCGCCCCCTAGAAATTTTCAAAAACCCCTCCGCATTGGAGTTATTATGTCCTCGTACGTACGCAGAGGGTATCGTGTGTGTGGGCAGAGCTGCGGCTCCAGCGTCCAGCGCATGCCCCAACGTGCGCATATCCCAACGTACGCACACCTCGGTCCCGCTCAGTGAAACTGCAAGGACCCTATTGTATCTGTAAGGTTTATTATTATTATTCTTTCTTTCTTTCTTTCTTTCTTTCTTATTCTTTGCAAAAGGTATGCGAAAACTCAGGAAATTTTGCGAGCGCCACGTGCCGGTCGACGACATGAAAGAATCTAAACTTTATATTTTTGGTAGTCGCTCATTGGCTCTGTAGTGCCCCCTACGATGGTTAAAAATTGTCCCCGCAATAGGATTAGTTTCGCGTGGGATGACGAAATTCGGTACACTCGTTCATCATGCCAAGACGCACAAAAAAGTCTCAGGCCGCCATGGTCCCACGTACACAGGAAGGCGGCCATTTTGGATGGAAAGTGCGTTTTCGTGCCATTTTTGGCCGATTCCACGCCTTGCTTAAGATCGAACTTGTCCTACAGATTTCATGCTACAGACTTCAAACTTGGCCAGGTTACTCTCAAGACATGGGGGGGGAAATTCATGGAGAAACTTTTTCAAAACTTAAAGGGCGTGGGCGTGGCAACTCCTCAAAGTTCGATGACTCGCCATCACTCGCCACAACAAATTAAGTCGCTTATAACTCCCACATACATTATCCAATCTGTCCCAAACTTCATACGGTGAATGCTGGACCCAGCCTGAACGCATACATATTATCATAACGACATCCACCTATAGCGCCACCTGCTGGTGGTCGGAAACATCTCTTTTTTTCCACATCTCGCATTTGATCGAACTCGTCCTACAGATTTAATGCTACAAGCTTCAAACTTGGCCAGATTACTCTTAAGACATGGGGGGAAAGAGTCATGGAGAAACTTTTTCAAACCTCAAAGGGCGTGGCCGTGGCGACGCCTCAAATTTATGACTCGCCATGAAGAATTAAGTCGCTTATAACTTCCACACTCATTATCCAATCTGTCCCAAACTTCACACGGTGAATGCTGGACTCAGCCTGAACGCGTACATATTATCATAGTGACATCCTCCTATAGCGCCACCTGCTGGTGGTCGGAAATGTCATTTTTTGCCACACCTCACATTTTATAAAACTCCTCCTACAGATTTAATGCTACAAGCTTCAAACTTAGCCAGGTTACTCTTAAGACATGGGGGCAAATATTCATAGAGAAACTTTTCCAAACTCTGAACAATTCGGGCGTGGTCAGGCGGTGAAAAACTTGTGATGGTGTTTGTGATTTGAAAGCCTTATCATCATCACAACGTCATGAAACTTGGCACACACGTCCACCCTGATGACCTCGTTCGTATGTGAAGGGTATCGTGTGTGGGCTGAGCAAAATGGCTCAGTGGCGCCCCCTAGAAATTTTCAAAAACCCCTCCGCATTGGAGTTATTATGTCCTCGTACGTACGCAGAGGGTATCGTGTGTGTGGGCAGAGCTGCGGCTCCAGCGTCCAGCGCATGCCCCAACGTGCGCATATCCCAACGTACGCACACCTCGGTCCCGCTCAGTGAAACTGCAAGGACCCTATTGTATCTGTAAGGTTTATTAGGGACCGAGCAGTGAAACTGCAAGGACCCTATTGTATCTGTAAGGTTTATTATTAGGGACCGAGCAGTGAAACTGCAAGGACCCTATTGTATCTGTAAGGTTTATTATTATTAGGGACCGAGCAGTGAAACTGCAAGGACCCTATTGTATCTGTAAGGTTTATTATTAGGGACCGAGCAGTGAAACTGCAAGGACCCTATTGTATCTGTAAGGTTTATTATTAGGGACCGAGCAGTGAAACTGCAAGGACCCTATTGTATCTGTAAGGTTTATTAGGGACCGAGCAGTGAAACTGCAAGGACCCTATTGTATCTGTAAGGTTTATTATTATTATTATTCTTTCTTTCTTTCTTTCTTATTCTTTGCAAAAGGTATGCGAAAACTCAGGAAATTTTGCGAGCGCCACGTGCTAGTCGACGACATGAAAGAATCTAAACATTATATCTTTGGGAGTTGCTCATTGGCTCTGTAGCGCCCCCTACGGTGCTTAAAAATGGTGCCCGCAACGGGGTTAGTTTCGCGTAGGACAATGAAATTCGGTACACTGATTCACCATGCCCAGACGCACAAAAAAGTCTCCTGCCGCCATGGTCCCACGTAGACAGGAAGGCGGCCATTTTGGATGGAAAGTGCTTTTTGGTGCCATTTTTGACCGATTCCACGCCTTGCATAAGATTGAACTTGTCCTACAGATTTCATGCTACAGACTTGAAACTTGGCCAGGTTACTCTTAAGACATGGAGGGAAAAATTCATTGGCCAACTTTTTCAAAACTTAAAGGGCGTGGCCGTGGCGACGCCTCAAAGTTTGATGACTCGCCATCACTCGCCACGAAAAATTAAGTCGCTTATAACTTCCACATACATAATCCAATCTTTCCCAAAGTTCAACCGGTGATTGCTGGACCCAGCCTGAACGTGCACATGTAAAATAGTGACATCCACCTATAGCGCCACCTGCTGGTGGTTGGAAATGTCTTTTTTTTTCCACACCTCGCATTTTATCAAACTCCTCCTACAGATTTCATGCTACAAGCTTCAAACTTGGCCAGGTTACTCTTAAGACATGGGGGAAAAAAAATCATTGATCAACTTTTTCAAACCTCAAAGGGCGTGGCCGAGGCGACGCCTCAAATTTATGACTCGCCATAAAAAATGAAGTCGCTTATAACTCCCACAAACATTATCCAATCTGTCCCAAACTTCATACGGTGAATGCTGGACCCAGCCTGAATGTGTACATATAAAATAGTGACATCCACCTACAGCGCCACCTGCTGGTGGTTGGAAATGTCTTTTTTTTTTTCCACACCTCGCATTTGATCAAACTCCTCCTACATATTTAATGCTAAACGCTTCAAACTTGGCAAGGCTACTCTTAGGACATGGGCCGAAAAAATCATTGGCGAACTTTTTCAAAACTTAAAGGGCGTGGCCGTGGCGACGCCTCAAATTTATGACGCGCCATAAAAAATTAAGTCGCTTATAACTCCCACATACATTATCCAATCTGTCCAAAACTTCATACGGTGAATGCTGGACCCAGCCTGAACATGCACATACAAAAAAGTGATATCCACCTACAGCGCCACCTAATGGTGGTCGGAAACTTCATTTTTTTTCCACACCTCTTATTTGATCAAACTCCTCCTACATATTTCAAGCTAAAATCTTCAAACTTGGCCAGGTTACTCTTAAGACATGAGGGCAAAACTTCATGGAGAAACTTTTCCAAACTCTGAACGGTGTGGGCGTGGCCAGAGGTGAAAATCCTGTGATGGCGTTTGTAACATGAAAGCCTTATCATCATCGTAAAGTCATGAAACTTGGTACACACGTCAACCCTAACGACCTCGTGCGTATGTAAAGGGCATTGTGTGTGGGCGGAGCAAAATGGCTCAGTGGCGCCCCCTAGAAATTTTCAAAAACCCCTATGCATTGGGGATATTATGTGCTCGTACGTACGCAATGGAAATCGTGCGTGTGGGAAGAGCTGCGCGACTACGGTGTCCAGCGCATGCCCAACGTGCGCACATCCCAACTTACGCACACTCGGTCCCGCTCACAGCTGCTTGCAGCTTTCTAGTTAGGGACCGAGCAGTGAAACTGCAAGGACCCTATTGTATCTGTAAGGTTTATTATTATTATTATTCTTTCTTTCTTATTCTTTGCAAAAGGTATGCGAAAACTCAGGAAATTTTGCGAGCGCCACCTGCCAGTCGACGACATGAAAGAATCTAAACTTTATATTTTTGGGAGTCGCTCATTGGCTCTGTAGCGCCCCCTATAATGCTTAAAAATGGTCTCCGCAATAGGATTAGTTTCGCGTGGGACGACGAAATTCGGTACACTCATTCATCATGCCAAGACGCACAAAAAAGTCTCAGGCCGCCATGGTCCCACGTCCACAGGAAGTCGGCCATTTTGGATGGAAAGTGCGTTTTCGTGCCATTTTTGACCGATTCCACACCTTGTATAAGATCGAACTTGTCCTACAGATTTAATGCTACAGACTTCAAACTTGGCCAGGTTACTCTTAAGACATGGAGGGAAAAATTCATTGGCCAACTTTTTCAAAACTTAAAGGGCGTGGCCGTGGCGACGCCTCAAAGTTTGATGACTCGCCATCACTCGCCACGAAAAATGAAGTCGCTTATAACTCCCACATATATTATCCAATCTGTCCCAAACTTCATACGGTGAATGCTGGACCCAGACTGAAAGCTCACATATAAAATAGTGACATCCACCTATAGCGCCACCTGCTGGTGGTTGGAAATGTCTTTTTTTTTCCACACCTCGCATTTGATCAAACTCCTCCTACAGATTTCATGCTACGAGCTTCAAACTTGGCCAGGTTACTCTTAAGACATGGGGGGAAAAAATCATTGGCCAACTTTTTCAAACCTCAAAGGGCGTGGCCGTGGCGACGCCTCAAATTTATGACTCGCCATAAAAAATTAAGTCGCTTATAACTCCCACAAACATTATCCAATCTGTCCCAAACTTCATACGGTGAATGCTGGACCCAGCCTGAATGTGTACATATAAAATAGAGACATCCACCTACAGCGCCACCTGCTGGTGGTTGGAAATGTCTTTTTGTTTTCACACCTCACATTTGATCAAACTCCTCCTACAGATTTCATGCTACAAGCTTCAAACTTGGCCAGGTTACTCTTAAGACATGGGATGAAAAAATCATTGGCCAACTTTTTCAAACCTCAAAGGGCGTGGCCGTGGCGACGCCTCAAATTTATGACTCGCCATGAAAAATTAAGTCGCTTATAACTCCCACATACATTATCCAATCTTTCCCAAACTTCATACGGTGATTGCTTGACCCAGCCTGAACACGCACATATAAAATACTGACATCCACCTACAGCGCCACCTGCTGGTGGTCGGAAAAGTCTTTTTTTTCCACACCTCAAACTCCTCCTACAGATTTAATGCTACAAGCTTCAAACTTGGCCATGTTACTCTTAAGACATGGGGGCAAAAATTCATGGAGAAACTTTTCCAAACTCTGAACGGTGTGGGCGTGGCCAGAGGTGAAAATCGTGTGATGGCTTTTGTGATATGAAAGCCTTGTCATCATCGCAAAGTCATGAAACTTGGTACACACGTCCACCCTGACGACCTCGTACGTATGTAAAGGGTATCGTGTGTGGGCGGAGGAAAATGGCTCAGTGGCGCCCCCTAAAAATTTCCAAAAACCCCTCCGCATTGGGGTTATTATGTGCTCGTACGTACGCAGAGGGTATCGTGCGTGTGGGCAGAGCTGCGCGACTACGGAGTCCAGCGCATGCCACAACGTGCGCACATCCAACGTACGCACACCTCGGTCCCGCTCACAGCTGCTTGCAGCTTTCTAGTTATTATTATTATTCTTATTCTTTGCAAAAGGTATGCGAAAACTCAGGAAATTTTGCAAGCGCCACGTGCCAGTCGACGACATGAAAGAATCTAAACATTATATCTTTGGGAGTTGCTCATTGGCTCTGTAGCGCCCCCTACGGTGCATAAAAATGGTCCCCTTAATAGGATTAGTTTCGCGTGGGACGACGAAATTCGGTACACTCATTCATCATGCCCAGACGCACCAAAAAGTCTCTTGCCATCACGGTGCCACGTACACAGGAAGGCGGCCATTTTGGATGGAAAGTGCGTTTTCGTGCCATTTTTGGCCGATTCCACGCCTTGCATAAGATCGAACTTGTCCTACAGATTTCATGCTACAGACTTCAAACTTGGCCACGTTACTCTCAAGACATGGGGGGAGAAATTCATGGAGAAACTTTTTCAAAACTTAAAGGGCGTGGGCGTGGCAACTCCTCAAAGTTCGATGACTCGCCATCACTCGCCACAACAAATGAAGTCGCTTATAACTCCCACATACATTATCCAATCTGTCCCAAACTTCATACGGTGAATGCTGGACCCAGCCTGAACGCGTACATATTATCATAACGACATCCACCTATAGCGCCACCTGCTGGTGGTCGGAAACATCTCTTTTTTTCCACATCTCGCATTTGATCGAACTCGTCCTACAGATTTAATGCTACAAGCTTCAAACTTGGCCAGGTTACTCTTAAGACATGGGGGGAAAGAGTCATGGAGAAACTTTTTCAAACCTCAAAGGGCGTGGCCGTGGCGACGCCTCAAAGTTATGACTCATCATGAAAAATTAAGTCGCTTATAACTTCCACATACATTATCCAATCTGTCCCAAACTTCATACGGTGATAGCTGGACCCAGCCTGAATGCGCATAGATAAAATAGTGACATCCACCAACAGCGCCACCTGCTGGTGGTCAGAAACGTCTTTTTTTTCCATACCTCACATTTTATCAAACTCCTCCCACAGATTTAATGCTACAAGCTTCAAACTTAGCCAAGTTACTCTTAAGACATGGAGGCAACAATTCATGGAGAAACTTTTCCAAACTCTGAACGGTGTGGGCGTGGCCATGCGGTGAAAATCGTGTGATGGCGTTTGTGATTTGAAAGCCTTATCATCATCTCAAGGTAATGAA
Organism: Odontesthes bonariensis; assembly: GCF_027942865.1. Taxonomy (NCBI): domain Eukaryota; kingdom Metazoa; phylum Chordata; class Actinopteri; order Atheriniformes; family Atherinopsidae; genus Odontesthes; species Odontesthes bonariensis. The sequence goes on along the minus strand of NC_134522.1, from coordinate 33,296,252 downwards.
ACTTGGTACACACGTCCACCCTGACGACCTCGTACGTATGTAAAGGGTATCGTGTGTGGGCGGAGAAAAATGGCTCAGTGGCGCCCCCTAGAAATTTTCAAAAACCCCTCCGCATTGGGGTTATGCTGTGCTCGTAAGTACACAGCGGGTATCGTGCGTGTGGGCAGAGCTGCAGCTCCAGCGTCCAGCGCATGCCCAACGTACGCACATCCCAACGTACGCACACCTCGGTCCCGCTCACAGCTGCTTGCAGCTTTCTAGTTATTATTCTTTCTTTCTTATTCTTTGCAAAAGGTATGCGAAAACTCAGGAAATTTTGCGAGCGCCACCTGCCAGTCGACGACATGAAAGAATCTAAACTTTATATTTTTGGGAGTCGCTCATTGGCTCTGTAGCGCCCCCTATAATGCTTAAAAATGGTCTCCGCAATAGGATTAGTTTCGCGTGGGACGACGAAATTCGGTACACTCATTCATCATGCCAAGACGCACAAAAAAGTCTCAGGCCGCCATGGTCCCACGTCCACAGGAAGTCGGCCATTTTGGATGGAAAGTGCGTTTTCGTGCCATTTTTGACCGATTCCACACCTTGTATAAGATCGAACTTGTCCTACAGATTTAATGCTACAGACTTCAAACTTGGCCAGGTTACTCTTAAGACATGGAGGGAAAAATTCATTGGCCAACTTTTTCAAAACTTAAAGGGCGTGGCCGTGGCGACGCCTCAAAGTTTGATGACTCGCCATCACTCGCCACGAAAAATGAAGTCGCTTATAACTCCCACATATATTATCCAATCTGTCCCAAACTTCATACGGTGAATGCTGGACCCAGACTGAAAGCTCACATATAAAATAGTGACATCCACCTATAGCGCCACCTGCTGGTGGTTGGAAATGTCTTTTTTTTTCCACACCTCGCATTTGATCAAACTCCTCCTACAGATTTCATGCTACGAGCTTCAAACTTGGCCAGGTTACTCTTAAGACATGGGGGGAAAAAATCATTGGCCAACTTTTTCAAACCTCAAAGGGCGTGGCCGTGGCGACGCCTCAAATTTATGACTCGCCATAAAAAATTAAGTCGCTTATACCTCCCACAAACATTATCCAATCTGTCCCAAACTTCATACGGTGAATGCTGGACCCAGCCTGAATGTGTACATATAAAATAGAGACATCCACCTACAGCGCCACCTGCTGGTGGTTGGAAATGTCTTTTTGTTTTCACACCTCACATTTGATCAAACTCCTCCTACAGATTTCATGCTACAAGCTTCAAACTTGGCCAGGTTACTCTTAAGACATGGGATGAAAAAATCATTGGCCAACTTTTTCAAACCTCAAAGGGCGTGGCCGTGGCGACGCCTCAAATTTATGACTCGCCATGAAAAATTAAGTCGCTTATAACTCCCACATACATTATCCAATCTTTCCCAAACTTCATACGGTGATTGCTTGACCCAGCCTGAACACGCACATATAAAATACTGACATCCACCTACAGCGCCACCTGCTGGTGGTCGGAAACGTCTTTTTTTTCCACACCTCAAACTCCTCCTACAGATTTAATGCTACAAGCTTCAAACTTGGCCATGTTACTCTTAAGACATGGGGGCAAAAATTCATGGAGAAACTTTTCCAAACTCTGAACGGTGTGGGCGTGGCCAGAGGTGAAAATCGTGTGATGGCTTTTGTGATATGAAAGCCTTATCATCATCGCAAAGTCATGAAACTTGGTACACACGTCCACCCTGACGACCTCGTACGTATGTAAAGGGTATTGTGTGTGGGCGGAGCAAAATGGCTCAGTGGCGCCCCCTAAAAATTTTCAAAAACCCCTATGCATTGGGGTTATTGTGTGCTCGTACGTACGCAATGGGAATCATGCGTGTGGGCAGAGCTGCGCAACTACGGCGTCCAGCGCATAGCCAACGTTTGTACATCCCAACGTACGCACACTCGGTCCCGCTCACAGCTGCTTGCAGCTTTCTAGTTAGGGACCGAGCAGTGAAACTGCAAGGACCCTATTGTATCTGTAAGGTTTATTATTATTATTATTCTTTCTTTCTTATTCTTTGCAAAAGGTATGCGAAAACTCAGGAAATTTTGCGAGCGCCACCTGCCAGTCGACGACATGAAAGAATCTAAACTTTATATTTTTGGGAGTCGCTCATTGGCTCTGTAGCGCCCCCTATAATGCTTAAAAATGGTCTCCGCAATAGGATTAGTTTCGCGTGGGACGACGAAATTCGGTACACTCATTCATCATGCCAAGACGCACAAAAAAGTCTCAGGCCGCCATGGTCCCACGTCCACAGGAAGTCGGCCATTTTGGATGGAAAGTGCGTTTTCGTGCCATTTTTGACCGATTCCACACCTTGTATAAGATCGAACTTGTCCTACAGATTTAATGCTACAGACTTCAAACTTGGCCAGGTTACTCTTAAGACATGGAGGGAAAAATTCATTGGCCAACTTTTTCAAAACTTAAAGGGCGTGGCCGTGGCGACGCCTCAAAGTTTGATGACTCGCCATCACTCGCCACGAAAAATGAAGTCGCTTATAACTCCCACATATATTATCCAATCTGTCCCAAACTTCATACGGTGAATGCTGGACCCAGACTGAAAGCTCACATATAAAATAGTGACATCCACCTATAGCGCCACCTGCTGGTGGTTGGAAATGTCTTTTTTTTTCCACACCTCGCATTTGATGAAACTCCTCCTACAGATTTCATGCTACGAGCTTCAAACTTGGCCAGGTTACTCTTAAGACATGGGGGGAAAAAATCATTGGCCAACTTTTTCAAACCTCAAAGGGCGTGGCCGTGGCGACGCCTCAAATTTATGACTCGCCATAAAAAATTAAGTCGCTTATACCTCCCACAAACATTATCCAATCTGTCCCAAACTTCATACGGTGAATGCTGGACCCAGCCTGAATGTGTACATATAAAATAGAGACATCCACCTACAGCGCCACCTGCTGGTGGTTGGAAATGTCTTTTTGTTTTCACACCTCACATTTGATCAAACTCCTCCTACAGATTTCATGCTACAAGCTTCAAACTTGGCCAGGTTACTCTTAAGACATGGGATGAAAAAATCATTGGCCAACTTTTTCAAACCTCAAAGGGCGTGGCCGTGGCGACGCCTCAAATTTATGACTCGCCATGAAAAATTAAGTCGCTTATAACTCCCACATACATTATCCAATCTTTCCCAAACTTCATACGGTGATTGCTTGACCCAGCCTGAACACGCACATATAAAATACTGACATCCACCTACAGCGCCACCTGCTGGTGGTCGGAAACGTCTTTTTTTTCCACACCTCAAACTCCTCCTACAGATTTAATGCTACAAGCTTCAAACTTGGCCATGTTACTCTTAAGACATGGGGGCAAAAATTCATGGAGAAACTTTTCCAAACTCTGAACGGTGTGGGCGTGGCCAGAGGTGAAAATCGTGTGATGGCTTTTGTGATATGAAAGCCTTATCATCATCGCAAAGTCATGAAACTTGGTACACACGTCCACCCTGACGACCTCGTACGTATGTAAAGGGTATTGTGTGTGGGCGGAGCAAAATGGCTCAGTGGCGCCCCCTAAAAATTTTCAAAAACCCCTATGCATTGGGGTTATTGTGTGCTCGTACGTACGCAATGGGAATCATGCGTGTGGGCAGAGCTGCGCAACTACGGCGTCCAGCGCATAGCCAACGTTTGTACATCCCAACGTACGCACACTCGGTCCCGCTCACAGCTGCTTGCAGCTTTCTAGTTATTATTATTCTTTCTTTCTTTCTTTCTTATTCTTTGCAAAAGGTATGCGAAAACTCAGGAAATTTTGCGAGCGCCACGTGCTAGTCGACGACATGAAAGAATCTAAACATTATATCTTTGGGAGTTGCTCATTGGCTCTGTAGCGCCCCCTACGGTGCTTAAAAATGGTGCCCGCAATGGGGTTAGTTTCGCGTAGGACAATGAAATTCGGTACACTCATTCACCATGCCCAGACGCACAAAAAAGTCTCTTGCCGCCATGGTCCCACGTACACAGGAAGGCGGCCATTTTGGATGGAAAGTGCGTTTTCGTGCCATTTTTGGCCGATTCCACGCCTTGCTTAAGATCGAACTTGTCCTACAGATTTAATGCTACAGACTTCAAACTTGGCCAGGTTACTCTTAAGACATGGGGGGGGGAATTCATGGAGAAACTTTTTCAAAACTTAAAGGGCGTGGGCGTGGCAACTCCTCAAAGTTCGATGACTCGCCATCACTCGCCACAAAAAATGAAGTCGCTTATAACTCCCACATACATTATCCAATCTGTCCCAAACTTCATACGGTGAATGCTGGACCCAGCCTGAACGCGTACATATTATCATAACGACATCCACCTATAGCGCCACCTGCTGGGGGTTGGAAACATCTCTTTTTTTCCACATCTCGCATTTGATCGAACTCGTCCTACAGATTTAATGCTACAAGCTTCAAACTTGGCCAGATTACTCTTAAGACAAGGGGGAAAAGAGTCATGGAGAAACTTTTTCAAACCTCAAAGGGCGTGGCCGTGGCGACGCCTCAAAGTTATGACTCGCCATGAAGAATTAAGTCGCTTATAACTTCCACACTCATTATCCAATCTGTCCCAAACTTCATACGGTGAATGCTGGACCAAGCCTGAACGCGTACATATTATCATAGTGACATCCTCCTATAGCGCCACCTGCTGGTGGTCGGAAATGTCATTTTTTGCCACACCTCACATTTTATAAAACTCCTCCTACAGATTTAATGCTACAAGCTTCAAACTTAGCCAGGTTACTCTTAAGACATGGGGGCAAAAATTCATGGAGAAACTTTTCCAAACTCTGAACAATTCGGGCGTGGTCAGGCGGTGAAAATCGTGTGATGGTGTTTGTGATTTGAAAGCCTTATCATCATCACAACGTCATGAAACTTGGCACACACGTCCATCCTGAACACCTCGTACGTATGTGAAGGGTATCGTGTGTGGAAGGAGCAAAGTGGCTCAGTGGCGCCCCCTAGGGTACTTAAAAATGGTCCACACATTGGGGTTAGTTTTGCGTGGGACGACGAAATTCGGTACACTCATTCATCATGCCCAGACGCACAAAAAAGTCTCATGCCGCCATGGTCCCACGTCCACAGGAAGTCGGCCATTTTGGATGGAAAGTGCGTTTTCGTGCCATTTTTGACCGATTCTACACTTTGTATAAGATCGAACTTGTCCTACAGATTTAATGCTACAGACTTCAAACTTGGCCAGGTTACTCTTAAGACATGGGGGGAAAAATTCATGGAGAAACTTTTTCAAACCTCAAAGGGCGTGGGCGTGGCGACGCCTCAAAGTTTGATGACTCGCCATCACTCGCCACAACAAATTAAGTTGCTTATAACTCCCACATACATTATCCAATCTGTCCCAAAGTTCAAACGGTCATTGCTGGACCCAGCCTGAACGCGCACATATTATCATAGTGACATCCACCTACAGCGCCACCTAATGGTGGTCGGAAACTTCATTTTTTTCCACACCTCTTATTTGATCAAACTCCTCCTACATATTTCATGCTAAAATCTTCAAACTTGGCCAGGTTACTCTTAAGACATGGGGGGAAAAAATCATTGGCCAACTTTTTCAAACCTCAAAGGGCGTGGCCGTGGCGATGCCCCAAATTTATGAATCGCCATGAAAAATTAAGTCGCTTATAACTCCCACATACATTATCCAATCTTTCCCAAACTTCATACGGTGATTGCTTGACCCAGCCTGAACGCGCACATATAAAATAGTGACATCCACCTACAGCGCCACCTGCTGGTGGTTGGAAAAGTCTTTTTTTTCCACACCTCAAACTCCTCCTACAGATTTAATGCTACAAGCTTCAAACTTGGCCATGTTACTCTTAAGACATGGGGGCAAAAATTCATGGAGAAACTTTTCCAAACTCTGAACGGTGTAGGCGTGGCCAGAGGTTAAAATCGTGTGATGGCGTTTGTGATATGAAAGCCTTATCATCTTCGCAAAGTCATGAAACTTGGTACACACGTCCACCCTGACGACCTCGTACGTATGTAAAGGGTATTGTGTGTGGGCGGAGCAAAATGGCTCAGTGGCGCCCCCTAGAAATTTTCCAAAACCCCTATGCATTGGGGTTATTGTGGGCTCGTACGTACGCAATGGGAATCGTGCGTGTGGGCAGAGCTGCGCAACTACGGCGTCCAGCGCATGCCCAACGTGCACACATCCAACGTACGCGCACCTCGGTCCCGCTCACAGCTGCTTGCAGCTTTCTAGTTATTTTTATTATTCTTATTCTTTGCAAAAGGTATGCGAAAACTCAGGAAATTTTGCGAGCACCACCTGCCAGTCGACGACATGAAAGAATCTAAACTTTATATTTTTGGGAGTCGCTCATTGACTCTGTAGCGCCCCCTACAATGCTAAAAAATGGTGCCCGCAATGGGGTTAGTTTCGCGTAGGACAATGAAATTCGGTACACTCATTCATCATGCCCAGACGCACAAAAAAGTCTCTTGCCGCCATGGTCCCACGCCTACAGCATGGCGGCCATTTTGAATGGAAAGTGCCTTTTCGTGCCATTTTTGACCAATTCCACGCCTTGCTTAAAATCGAACTTGTTCTACAGATTTTATGCTACAGACTTCAAACTTGGCCAGGTTACTCTTAAGACATGGGGGGTAAAATTCATGGGAAAACTTTTTCAAAACTTAAAGGGCGTGGCCGTGGCGACGCCTCAAAGTTTGATGACTCGCCATCACTCGCCACAAAAAATTAAGTCGCTTATAACTCCCACATACATTATCCAATCTGTCCCAAACTTCATACGGTGAATGCTGGACCCAGCCGGAACGCGCACTTATAACATAGTGACATCCTCCTATAGCGCCACCTGCTGGTGGTCGGAAATGTCATTTTTTGCCACACCTCACATTTTATAAAACTCCTCCTACAGATTTAATGCTACAAGCTTCAAACTTAGCCAGGTTACTCTTAAGACATGGGGGCAAATATTCATAGAGAAACTTTTCCAAACTCTGAACAATTCGGGCGTGGTCAGGCGGTGAAAAACTTGTGATGGTGTTTGTGATTTGAAAGCCTTATCATCATCACAACGTCATGAAACTTGGCACACACGTCCACCCTGATGACCTCGTTCGTATGTGAAGGGTATCGTGTGTGGGCTGAGCAAAATGGCTCAGTGGCGCCCCCTAGAAATTTTCAAAAACCCCTCCGCATTGGAGTTATTATGTCCTCGTACGTACGCAGAGGGTATCGTGTGTGTGGGCAGAGCTGCGGCTCCAGCGTCCAGCGCATGCCCCAACGTGCGCATATCCCAACGTACGCACACCTCGGTCCCGCTCAGTGAAACTGCAAGGACCCTATTGTATCTGTAAGGTTTATTAGGGACCGAGCAGTGAAACTGCAAGGACCCTATTGTATCTGTAAGGTTTATTATTAGGGACCGAGCAGTGAAACTGCAAGGACCCTATTGTATCTGTAAGGTTTATTATTATTATTATTCTTTCTTTCTTATTCTTTGCAAAAGGTATGCGAAAACTCAGGAAATTTTGCGAGCGCCACCTGCCAGTCGACGACATGAAAGAATCTAAACTTTATATTTTTGGGAGTCGCTCATTGGCTCTGTAGCGCCCCCTATAATGCTTAAAAATGGTCTCCGCAATAGGATTAGTTTCGCGTGGGACGACGAAATTCGGTACACTCATTCATCATGCCAAGACGCACAAAAAAGTCTCAGGCCGCCATGGTCCCACGTCCACAGGAAGTCGGCCATTTTGGATGGAAAGTGCGTTTTCGTGCCATTTTTGACCGATTCCACACCTTGTATAAGATCGAACTTGTCCTACAGATTTAATGCTACAGACTTCAAACTTGGCCAGGTTACTCTTAAGACATGGAGGGAAAAATTCATTGGCCAACTTTTTCAAAACTTAAAGGGCGTGGCCGTGGCGACGCCTCAAAGTTTGATGACTCGCCATCACTCGCCACGAAAAATGAAGTCGCTTATAACTCCCACATATATTATCCAATCTGTCCCAAACTTCATACGGTGAATGCTGGACCCAGACTGAAAGCTCACATATAAAATAGTGACATCCACCTATAGCGCCACCTGCTGGTGGTTGGAAATGTCTTTTTTTTTCCACACCTCGCATTTGATCAAACTCCTCCTACAGATTTCATGCTACGAGCTTCAAACTTGGCCAGGTTACTCTTAAGACATGGGGGGAAAAAATCATTGGCCAACTTTTTCAAACCTCAAAGGGCGTGGCCGTGGCGACGCCTCAAATTTATGACTCGCCATAAAAAATTAAGTCGCTTATACCTCCCACAAACATTATCCAATCTGTCCCAAACTTCATACGGTGAATGCTGGACCCAGCCTGAATGTGTACATATAAAATAGAGACATCCACCTACAGCGCCACCTGCTGGTGGTTGGAAATGTCTTTTTGTTTTCACACCTCACATTTGATCAAACTCCTCCTACAGATTTCATGCTACAAGCTTCAAACTTGGCCAGGTTACTCTTAAGACATGGGATGAAAAAATCATTGGCCAACTTTTTCAAACCTCAAAGGGCGTGGCCGTGGCGACGCCTCAAATTTATGACTCGCCATGAAAAATTAAGTCGCTTATAACTCCCACATACATTATCCAATCTTTCCCAAACTTCATACGGTGATTGCTTGACCCAGCCTGAACACGCACATATAAAATACTGACATCCACCTACAGCGCCACCTGCTGGTGGTCGGAAACGTCTTTTTTTTCCACACCTCAAACTCCTCCTACAGATTTAATGCTACAAGCTTCAAACTTGGCCATGTTACTCTTAAGACATGGGGGCAAAAATTCATGGAGAAACTTTTCCAAACTCTGAACGGTGTGGGCGTGGCCAGAGGTGAAAATCGTGTGATGGCTTTTGTGATATGAAAGCCTTATCATCATCGCAAAGTCATGAAACTTGGTACACACGTCCACCCTGACGACCTCGTACGTATGTAAAGGGTATTGTGTGTGGGCGGAGCAAAATGGCTCAGTGGCGCCCCCTAAAAATTTTCAAAAACCCCTATGCATTGGGGTTATTGTGTGCTCGTACGTACGCAATGGGAATCATGCGTGTGGGCAGAGCTGCGCAACTACGGCGTCCAGCGCATAGCCAACGTTTGTACATCCCAACGTACGCACACTCGGTCCCGCTCACAGCTGCTTGCAGCTTTCTAGTTATTATTATTCTTTCTTTCTTTCTTTCTTATTCTTTGCAAAAGGTATGCGAAAACTCAGGAAATTTTGCGAGCGCCACGTGCTAGTCGACGACATGAAAGAATCTAAACATTATATCTTTGGGAGTTGCTCATTGGCTCTGTAGCGCCCCCTACGGTGCTTAAAAATGGTGCCCGCAATGGGGTTAGTTTCGCGTAGGACAATGAAATTCGGTACACTCATTCACCATGCCCAGACGCACAAAAAAGTCTCTTGCCGCCATGGTCCCACGTACACAGGAAGGCGGCCATTTTGGATGGAAAGTGCGTTTTCGTGCCATTTTTGGCCGATTCCACGCCTTGCTTAAGATCGAACTTGTCCTACAGATTTAATGCTACAGACTTCAAACTTGGCCAGGTTACTCTTAAGACATGGGGGGGGGAATTCATGGAGAAACTTTTTCAAAACTTAAAGGGCGTGGGCGTGGCAACTCCTCAAAGTTCGATGACTCGCCATCACTCGCCACAAAAAATGAAGTCGCTTATAACTCCCACATACATTATCCAATCTGTCCCAAACTTCATACGGTGAATGCTGGACCCAGCCTGAACGCGTACATATTATCATAACGACATCCACCTATAGCGCCACCTGCTGGGGGTTGGAAACATCTCTTTTTTTCCACATCTCGCATTTGATCGAACTCGTCCTACAGATTTAATGCTACAAGCTTCAAACTTGGCCAGATTACTCTTAAGACAAGGGGGAAAAGAGTCATGGAGAAACTTTTTCAAACCTCAAAGGGCGTGGCCGTGGCGACGCCTCAAAGTTATGACTCGCCATGAAGAATTAAGTCGCTTATAACTTCCACACTCATTATCCAATCTGTCCCAAACTTCATACGGTGAATGCTGGACCAAGCCTGAACGCGTACATATTATCATAGTGACATCCTCCTATAGCGCCACCTGCTGGTGGTCGGAAATGTCATTTTTTGCCACACCTCACATTTTATAAAACTCCTCCTACAGATTTAATGCTACAAGCTTCAAACTTAGCCAGGTTACTCTTAAGACATGGGGGCAAAAATTCATGGAGAAACTTTTCCAAACTCTGAACAATTCGGGCGTGGTCAGGCGGTGAAAATCGTGTGATGGTGTTTGTGATTTGAAAGCCTTATCATCATCACAACGTCATGAAACTTGGCACACACGTCCATCCTGAACACCTCGTACGTATGTGAAGGGTATCGTGTGTGGAAGGAGCAAAGTGGCTCAGTGGCGCCCCCTAGGGTACTTAAAAATGGTCCACACATTGGGGTTAGTTTTGCGTGGGACGACGAAATTCGGTACACTCATTCATCATGCCCAGACGCACAAAAAAGTCTCATGCCGCCATGGTCCCACGTCCACAGGAAGTCGGCCATTTTGGATGGAAAGTGCGTTTTCGTGCCATTTTTGACCGATTCTACACTTTGTATAAGATCGAACTTGTCCTACAGATTTAATGCTACAGACTTCAAACTTGGCCAGGTTACTCTTAAGACATGGGGGGAAAAATTCATGGAGAAACTTTTTCAAACCTCAAAGGGCGTGGGCGTGGCGACGCCTCAAAGTTTGATGACTCGCCATCACTCGCCACAACAAATTAAGTTGCTTATAACTCCCACATACATTATCCAATCTGTCCCAAAGTTCAAACGGTCATTGCTGGACCCAGCCTGAACGCGCACATATTATCATAGTGACATCCACCTACAGCGCCACCTAATGGTGGTCGGAAACTTCATTTTTTTCCACACCTCTTATTTGATCAAACTCCTCCTACATATTTCATGCTAAAATCTTCAAACTTGGCCAGGTTACTCTTAAGACATGGGGGGAAAAAATCATTGGCCAACTTTTTCAAACCTCAAAGGGCGTGGCCGTGGCGATGCCCCAAATTTATGAATCGCCATGAAAAATTAAGTCGCTTATAACTCCCACATACATTATCCAATCTTTCCCAAACTTCATACGGTGATTGCTTGACCCAGCCTGAACGCGCACATATAAAATAGTGACATCCACCTACAGCGCCACCTGCTGGTGGTTGGAAAAGTCTTTTTTTTCCACACCTCAAACTCCTCCTACAGATTTAATGCTACAAGCTTCAAACTTGGCCATGTTACTCTTAAGACATGGGGGCAAAAATTCATGGAGAAACTTTTCCAAACTCTGAACGGTGTAGGCGTGGCCAGAGGTTAAAATCGTGTGATGGCGTTTGTGATATGAAAGCCTTATCATCTTCGCAAAGTCATGAAACTTGGTACACACGTCCACCCTGACGACCTCGTACGTATGTAAAGGGTATTGTGTGTGGGCGGAGCAAAATGGCTCAGTGGCGCCCCCTAGAAATTTTCCAAAACCCCTATGCATTGGGGTTATTGTGGGCTCGTACGTACGCAATGGGAATCGTGCGTGTGGGCAGAGCTGCGCAACTACGGCGTCCAGCGCATGCCCAACGTGCACACATCCAACGTACGCGCACCTCGGTCCCGCTCACAGCTGCTTGCAGCTTTCTAGTTATTTTTATTATTCTTATTCTTTGCAAAAGGTATGCGAAAACTCAGGAAATTTTGCGAGCACCACCTGCCAGTCGACGACATGAAAGAATCTAAACTTTATATTTTTGGGAGTCGCTCATTGACTCTGTAGCGCCCCCTACAATGCTAAAAAATGGTGCCCGCAATGGGGTTAGTTTCGCGTAGGACAATGAAATTCGGTACACTCATTCATCATGCCCAGACGCACAAAAAAGTCTCTTGCCGCCATGGTCCCACGCCTACAGCATGGCGGCCATTTTGAATGGAAAGTGCCTTTTCGTGCCATTTTTGACCAATTCCACGCCTTGCTTAAAATCGAACTTGTTCTACAGATTTTATGCTACAGACTTCAAACTTGGCCAGGTTACTCTTAAGACATGGGGGGTAAAATTCATGGGAAAACTTTTTCAAAACTTAAAGGGCGTGGCCGTGGCGACGCCTCAAAGTTTGATGACTCGCCATCACTCGCCACAAAAAATTAAGTCGCTTATAACTCCCACATACATTATCCAATCTGTCCCAAACTTCATACGGTGAATGCTGGACCCAGCCGGAACGCGCACTTATAACATAGTGACATCCACCTATAGCGCCACCTGCTGGTGGTTGGAAACATCTTTTTTTTTCCACACCTCGCATTTGATCAAACTCCTCCTACATATTTGATGCAAAAACCTTCAAACTTGGCCAGGTTACTCTTAAGACATGGGGGGAAAAATTCATGGAGAAACTTTTTCAAACCTCAAAGGAAGTGGCCGTGGCGATGCCTCAAATTTATGACTCGCCATGAAAAATTAAGTCGCTTATAACTCCTACATACATTATCCAATCTGTCCCAAACTTCATACGGTGATATCTGGACCCAGCCTGAACGAGCATACATAAAATAGTGACATCCACCTACAGCGCCACCTGCTGGTGGTCAGAAACGTCTTTTTTTCCACACCTCACATTTTGTCAAACTCCTCCCACAGATTTAATGCTACAAGCTTCAAACTTAGCCAGGTTACTCTTAAGACATGGAGGCAACAATTCATGGAGAAACGTTTCCAAACTCTGATTGGTGTGGGCGTGGCCATGCGGTGAAAATCGTGTGATGGCGTTTGTGATTTGAAAGCCTTATCATCATCTCAAGGTCATGAAACTTGGTACACACGTCCACCCTGACGACCTCGTACGTATGTAAAGGGTATCGTGTGTGGGCGGAGAAAAATGGCTCAGTGGCGCCCCCTAGAAATTTTCAAAAACCCCTATGCATTGGGGTTATTGTGTGCTCGTACGTACGCAATGGGAATCGTGCGTGTGGGCAGAGCTGCACGACTACGGCGTCCAGCGCATGCCCAACGTGCGCACATCCCAACGTACGCACACTCGGTCCTGCTCACAGCTGCTTGCAGCTTTCTAGTTATTCTTCTTATTCTTTGCAAAAGGTATGCGAAAACTCAGGAAATTTTGCGAGCGCCACGTGCTAGTCAACGACATGAAAGAATCTAAACATTATATCTTTGGGAGTTGCTCATTGGCTCTGTAGCGCCCCCTACGATGCTTAAAAATGGTGCCCGCAATGGGGTTAGTTTCGCGTAGGACAATGAAATTCGGTACACTCATTCACCATGCCCAGACGCACAAAAAAGTCTCTTGCCGCCATGGTCCCACGTACACAGGAAGGCGGCCATTTTGGATGGAAAGTGCGTTTTCGTGCCATTTTTGGCCGATTCCACGCCTTGCTTAAGATCGAACTTGTCCTACAGATTTAATGCTACAGACTTCAAACTTGGCCAGGTTACTCTTAAGACATGGGGGGGGGAATTCATGGAGAAACTTTTTCAAAACTTAAAGGGCGTGGGCGTGGCAACTCCTCAAAGTTCGATGACTCGCCATCACTCGCCACAAAAAATGAAGTCGCTTATAACTCCCACATACATTATCCAATCTGTCCCAAACTTCATACAGTGAATGCTGGACCCAGCCTGAACGCGTACATATTATCATAACGACATCCACCTATAGCGCCACCTGCTGGGGGTTGGAAACATCTCTTTTTTTCCACATCTCGCATTTGATCGAACTCGTCCTACAGATTTAATGCTACAAGCTTCAAACTTGGCCAGATTACTCTTAAGACAAGGGGGAAAAGAGTCATGGAGAAACTTTTTCAAACCTCAAAGGGCGTGGCCGTGGCGACGCCTCAAAGTTATGACTCGCCATGAAGAATTAAGTCGCTTATAACTTCCACACTCATTATCCAATCTGTCCCAAACTTCATACGGTGAATGCTGGACCAAGCCTGAACGCGTACATATTATCATAGTGACATCCTCCTATAGCGCCACCTGCTGGTGGTCGGAAATGTCATTTTTTGCCACACCTCACATTTTATAAAACTCCTCCTACAGATTTAATGCTACAAGCTTCAAACTTAGCCAGGTTACTCTTAAGACATGGGGGCAAAAATTCATGGAGAAACTTTTCCAAACTCTGAACAATTCGGGCGTGGTCAGGCGGTGAAAATCGTGTGATGGTGTTTGTGATTTGAAAGCCTTATCATCATCACAACGTCATGAAACTTGGCACACACGTCCATCCTGAACACCTCGTACGTATGTGAAGGGTATCGTGTGTGGAAGGAGCAAAGTGGCTCAGTGGCGCCCCCTAGGGTACTTAAAAATGGTCCACACATTGGGGTTAGTTTTGCGTGGGACGACGAAATTCGGTACACTCATTCATCATGCCCAGACGCACAAAAAAGTCTCTTGCCGCCATGGTCCCACGTCCACAGGAAGTCGGCCATTTTGGATGGAAAGTGCGTTTTCGTGCCATTTTTGACCGATTCTACACCTTGTATAAGATCGAACTTGTCCTACAGATTTAATGCTACAGACTTCAAACTTGGCCAGGTTACTCTTAAGACATGGGGGGAAAAATTCATGGAGAAACTTTTTCAAACCTCAAAGGGCGTGGGCGTGGCGACGCCTCAAAGTTTGATGACTCGCCATCACTCGCCACAACAAATTAAGTTGCTTATAACTCCCACATACATTATCCAATCTGTCCCAAACTTCATACGGTGAATGCTGGACCCAGCCTGAACGCGTACATATTATCATAGTGACATCCACCCATAGCGCCACCTGCTGGTGGTTGGAAACATCTTTTTTTTTCACACCTCGCATTTAATCAAACTCCTCCTACATATTTAATGCTAAAATCTTCAAACTTGGCCAGGTTGCTCTTAAGCTAGGGGGGAAGAAAACTCTTGAGAAGCTTTTCCAAACTCTGAACGGTGTGGGCGTGGCCAGGCGGTGACAATCGTGTGATGGCGTTTGTGATTTCAAAGCCTTATCATCATCGCAACTTAATGAAACTTGGCACACACGTCCACCCTGATGACCTCGTTCGTATGTGAAGGGTATCGTGTGTGGGCTGAGCAAAATGGCTCAGTGGCGCCCCCTAGAAATTTTCAAAAACCCCTCCGCATTGGAGTTATTATGTGCTCGTACGTACGCAGAGGGTATCGTGTGTGTGGGCAGAGCTGCGGCTCCAGCGTCCAGCGCATGCCCCAACGTGCGCACATCCCAAAGTACGCACACCTCGGTCCCGCTCACAGCTGCTTGCAGCTTTCTAGTTATTATTCTTTCTTCTTATTCTTTGCAAAAGGTATGCGAAAACTCAGGAAATTTTGCGAGCGCCACGTGCTAGTCGACGACATGAAAGAATCTAAACATGATATCTTTGTGAGTCGCTCATTGGCTCTGTAGCGCCCCCTACGATGCATAAAAATGATCCACTTAATAGGATTAGTTTCGCGTGGGACAACGAAAGTCTGTACACTCATTCATCATGCCCAGACGCACAAAAAAGTCTCATGCCGCCAATGTGCCACGTCCACAGGAAGGCGGCCATTTTGGATGGAAAGTGCGTTTTCGTGCCATTTTTGACCGATTCCACGCCTTGCTTAAGATCGAACTTGTCCTACAGATGTAATGCTACAAACTTCAAACTTGGCCAGGTTACTCTTAAGACATGGGGGGGGAAATTCATGGAGAAACTTTTTCAAAACTTAAAGGGCGTGGGCGTGGCAACTCCTCAAAGTTCGATGACTCGCCATCACTCGCCACAAAAAATGAAGTCGCTTATAACTCCCACATACATTATCCAATCTGTCCCAAACTTCATACGGTGAATGCTGGACCCAGCCTGAATGCGTACATATTATCATAACGACATCCACCTATAGCGCCACCTGCTGGGGGTTGGTAACATCTCTTTTTTTCCACATCTCGCATTTGATCGAACTCGTCCTACATATTTAATGCTACAAGCTTGAAACTTGGCCAGATTACTCTTAAGACATGGGGGCAAAAATTCATGGAGAAACTTTTCCAAACTCTGGACGGTGTGGGCGTGGCTAGGCGGTGAAAATCTTGTGATGGCGTTTGTGATTTCAAAGCCTTATCATCATCTCAAAGTCATGAAACTTGGTACACACGTCCACCCTGACGACCTCGTACGTATGTAAAGGGTATCGTGTGTGGGCGGAGCAAAATGGCTCAGTGGCGCCCCCTAGAAATTTTCAAAAACCCCTATGCATTGGGGTTATTGTGTGCTCGTACGTACGCAATGGGAATCGTGCGTGTGGGCAGAGCTGCGCGACTACGGCGTCCAGCGCATGCCCCAACGTGCGCACATCCCAACGTACGCACACTCGGTCCCGCTCACAGCTGCTTGCAGCTTTCTAGTTATTCTTCTTATTCTTTGCAAAAGGTATGCGAAAACTCAGGAAATTTTGCGAGCGCCACGTGCTAGTCGACGACATGAAAGAATCTAAACATTATATCTTTGGGAGTTGCTCATTGGCTCTGTAGCGCCCCCTACGATGCTTAAAAATGGTGCCCGCAATGGGGTTAGTTTCGCGTAGGACAATGAAATTCGGTACACTCATTCACCATGCCCAGACGCACAAAAAAGTCTCTTGCCGCCATGGTCCCACGTACACAGGAAGGCGGCCATTTTGGATGGAAAGTGCGTTTTCGTGCCATTTTTGGCCGATTCCACGCCTTGCTTAAGATCGAACTTGTCCTACAGATTTAATGCTACAGACTTCAAACTTGGCCAGGTTACTCTTAAGACATGGGGGGGGGAATTCATGGAGAAACTTTTTCAAAACTTAAAGGGCGTGGGCGTGGCAACTCCTCAAAGTTCGATGACTCGCCATCACTCGCCACAAAAAATGAAGTCGCTTATAACTCCCACATACATTATCCAATCTGTCCCAAACTTCATACAGTGAATGCTGGACCCAGCCTGAACGCGTACATATTATCATAACGACATCCACCTATAGCGCCACCTGCTGGGGGTTGGAAACATCTCTTTTTTTCCACATCTCGCATTTGATCGAACTCGTCCTACAGATTTAATGCTACAAGCTTCAAACTTGGCCAGATTACTCTTAAGACAAGGGGGAAAAGAGTCATGGAGAAACTTTTTCAAACCTCAAAGGGCGTGGCCGTGGCGACGCCTCAAAGTTATGACTCGCCATGAAGAATTAAGTCGCTTATAACTTCCACACTCATTATCCAATCTGTCCCAAACTTCATACGGTGAATGCTGGACCAAGCCTGAACGCGTACATATTATCATAGTGACATCCTCCTATAGCGCCACCTGCTGGTGGTCGGAAATGTCATTTTTTGCCACACCTCACATTTTATAAAACTCCTCCTACAGATTTAATGCTACAAGCTTCAAACTTAGCCAGGTTACTCTTAAGACATGGGGGCAAAAATTCATGGAGAAACTTTTCCAAACTCTGAACAATTCGGGCGTGGTCAGGCGGTGAAAATCGTGTGATGGTGTTTGTGATTTGAAAGCCTTATCATCATCACAACGTCATGAAACTTGGCACACACGTCCATCCTGAACACCTCGTACGTATGTGAAGGGTATCGTGTGTGGAAGGAGCAAAGTGGCTCAGTGGCGCCCCCTAGGGTACTTAAAAATGGTCCACACATTGGGGTTAGTTTTGCGTGGGACGACGAAATTCGGTACACTCATTCATCATGCCCAGACGCACAAAAAAGTCTCTTGCCGCCATGGTCCCACGTCCACAGGAAGTCGGCCATTTTGGATGGAAAGTGCGTTTTCGTGCCATTTTTGACCGATTCTACACCTTGTATAAGATCGAACTTGTCCTACAGATTTAATGCTACAGACTTCAAACTTGGCCAGGTTACTCTTAAGACATGGGGGGAAAAATTCATGGAGAAACTTTTTCAAACCTCAAAGGGCGTGGGCGTGGCGACGCCTCAAAGTTTGATGACTCGCCATCACTCGCCACAACAAATTAAGTTGCTTATAACTCCCACATACATTATCCAATCTGTCCCAAACTTCATACGGTGAATGCTGGACCCAGCCTGAACGCGTACATATTATCATAGTGACATCCACCCATAGCGCCACCTGCTGGTGGTTGGAAACATCTTTTTTTTTCACACCTCGCATTTGATCAAACTCCTCCTACATATTTAATGCTAAAATCTTCAAACTTGGCCAGGTTGCTCTTAAGCTAGGGGGGAAGAAAACTCTTGAGAAGCTTTTCCAAACTCTGAACGGTGTGGGCGTGGCCAGGCGGTGACAATCGTGTGATGGCGTTTGTGATTTGAAAGCCTTATCATCATCGCAACTTAATGAAACTTGGCACACACGTCCACCCTGATGACCTCGTTCGTATGTGAAGGGTATCGTGTGTGGGCTGAGCAAAATGGCTCAGTGGCGCCCCCTAGAAATTTTCAAAAACCCCTCCGCATTGGAGTTATTATGTGCTCGTACGTACGCAGAGGGTATCGTGTGTGTGGGCAGAGCTGCGGCTCCAGCGTCCAGCGCATGCCCCAACGTGCGCACATCCCAAAGTACGCACACCTCGGTCCCGCTCACAGCTGCTTGCAGCTTTCTAGTTAGGGACCGAGCAGTGAAACTGCAAGGACCCTATTGTATCTGTAAGGTTTATTATTATTATTATTATTATTCTTTCTTTCTTTCTTATTCTTTGCAAAAGGTATGCGAAAACTCAGGAAATTTTGCGAGCGCCACGTACTAGTCGACGATATGAAAGAATCTAAACATTATATCTTTGGGAGTTGCTCATTGGCTCTGTAGCGCCCCCTACGGTGCTTAAAAATGGTGCCCGCAATGGGGTTAGTTTCGCGTAGGACAATGAAATTCGGTACACTTATTCATCTTGCCCAGACGCACAAAAAAGTCTATCGCCGCCATGGTCCCACGTAGACAGGAAGGCGGCCATTTTGGATGGAAAGTGCTTTTTGGTGCCATTTTTGACCGATTCCACGCCTTGCATAAGATTGAACTTGTCCTACAGATTTCATGCTACAGACTTGAAACTTGGCCAGGTTACTCTTAAGACATGGAGGGAAAAATTCATTGGCCAACTTTTTCAAAACTTAAAGGGCGTGGCCGTGGCGACGCCTCAAAGTTTGATGACTCGCCATCACTCGCCACAAAAATTAAAGTCGCTTATAACTTCCACATACATAATCCAATCTTTCCCAAAGTTCAACCGGTGATTGCTGGACCCAGCCTGAACGCGCACATGTAAAATAGTGACATCCACCTATAGCGCCACCTGCTGGTGGTTGGAAATGTCTTTTTTTTTCCACACCTCGCATTTTATCAAACTCCTCCTACAGATTTCATGCTACAAGCTTCAAACTTGGCCAGGATACTCTTAAGACATGGGGGAAAAAAAATCATTGATCAACTTTTTCAAACCTCAAAGGGCGTGGCCGAGGTGACGCCTCAAATTTATGACTCGCCATAAAAAATGAAGTCGCTTATAACTCCCACAAACATTATCCAATCTGTCCCAAACTTCATACGGTGAATGCTGGACCCAGCCTGAATGTGTACATATAAAATAGTGACATCCACCTACAGCGCCACCTGCTGGTGGTTGGAAATGTCTTTTTTTTTTTCCACACCTCGCATTTGATCAAACTCCTCCTACATATTTAATGCTAAACGCTTCAAACTTGGCAAGGCTACTCTTAGGACATGGGCCGAAAAAATCATTGGCGAACTTTTTCAAAACTTAAAGGGCGTGGCCGTGGCGACGCCTCAAATTTATGACGCGCCATAAAAAATTAAGTCGCTTATAACTCCCACATACATTATCCAATCTGTCCAAAACTTCATACGGTGAATGCTGGACCCAGCCTGAACGTGCACATACAAAAAAGTGATATCCACCTACAGCGCCACCTAATGGTGGTCGGAAACTTCATTTTTTTTCCACACCTCTTATTTGATCAAACTCCTCCTACATATTTCATGCTAAAATCTTCAAACTTGGCCAGGTTACTCTTAAGACATGAGGGCAAAACTTCATGGAGAAACTTTTCCAAACTCTGAACGGTGTGGGCGTGGCCAGAGGTGAAAATCCTGTGATGGCGTTTGTAATATGAAAGCCTTATCATCATCGTAAAGTCATGAAACTTGGTACACACGTCAACCCTGACGACCTCGTGCCTATGTAAAGGGCATTGTGTGTGGGCGGAGCAAAATGGCTCAGTGGCGCCCCCTAGAAATTTTCAAAAACCCCTATGCATTGGGGATATTATGTGCTCGTATGTACGCAATGGAAATCGTGCGTGTGGGAAGAGCTGCGCGACTACGGTGTCCAGCGCATGCCCAACGTGCGCACATCCCAACTTACGCACACTCGGTCCCGCTCACAGCTGCTTGCAGCTTTCTAGTTATTATTATTCTTTCTTTCTTTCTTTCTTTCTTTCTTATTCTTTGCAAAAGGTATGCGAAAACTCAGGAAATTTTGCGAGCGCCACGTGCCGGTCGACGACATGAAAGAATCTAAACTTTATATTTTTGGTAGTCGCTCATTGGCTCTGTAGCGCCCCCTACGATGGTTAAAAATTGTCCCCGCAATAGGATTAGTTTCGCGTGGGATGACGAAATTCGGTACACTCGTTCATCATGCCAAGACGCACAAAAAAGTCTCAGGCCGCCATGGTCCCACGTACACAGGAAGGCGGCCATTTTGGATGGAAAGTGCGTTTTCGTGCCATTTTTGGCCGATTCCACGCCTTGCTTAAGATCGAACTTGTCCTACAGATTTCATGCTACAGACTTCAAACTTGGCCAGGTTACTCTCAAGACATGGGGGGGGAAATTCATGGAGAAACTTTTTCAAAACTTAAAGGGCGTGGGCGTGGCAACTCCTCAAAGTTCGATGACTCGCCATCACTCGCCACAACAAATTAAGTCGCTTATAACTCCCACATACATTATCCAATCTGTCCCAAACTTCATACGGTGAATGCTGGACCCAGCCTGAACGCATACATATTATCATAACGACATCCACCTATAGCGCCACCTGCTGGTGGTCGGAAACATCTCTTTTTTTCCACATCTCGCATTTGATCGAACTCGTCCTACAGATTTAATGCTACAAGCTTCAAACTTGGCCAGATTACTCTTAAGACATGGGGGGAAATTCATGGAGAAACTTTTTCAAAACTTAAAGGGCGTGGGCGTGGCAACTCCTCAAAGTTCGATGACTCGCCATCACTCGCCACAACAAATTAAGTCGCTTATAACTTCCACACTCATTATCCAATCTGTCCCAAACTTCACACGGTGAATGCTGGACTCAGCCTGAACGCGTACATATTATCATAGTGACATCCTCCTATAGCGCCACCTGCTGGTGGTCGGAAATGTCATTTTTTGCCACACCTCACATTTTATAAAACTCCTCCTACAGATTTAATGCTACAAGCTTCAAACTTAGCCAGGTTACTCTTAAGACATGGGGGCAAATATTCATAGAGAAACTTTTCCAAACTCTGAACAATTCGGGCGTGGTCAGGCGGTGAAAAACTTGTGATGGTGTTTGTGATTTGAAAGCCTTATCATCATCACAACGTCATGAAACTTGGCACACACGTCCACCCTGATGACCTCGTTCGTATGTGAAGGGTATCGTGTGTGGGCTGAGCAAAATGGCTCAGTGGCGCCCCCTAGAAATTTTCAAAAACCCCTCCGCATTGGAGTTATTATGTCCTCGTACGTACGCAGAGGGTATCGTGTGTGTGGGCAGAGCTGCGGCTCCAGCGTCCAGCGCATGCCCCAACGTGCGCATATCCCAACGTACGCACACCTCGGTCCCGCTCACAGCTGCTTGCAGCTTTCTAGTTATTAGGGACCGAGCAGTGAAACTGCAAGGACCCTATTGTATCTGTAAGGTTTATTATTATTATTATTATTATTATTCTTCTTATTCTTTGCAAAAGGTATGCGAAAACTCAGGAAATTTTGCGAGCGCCACGTGCTAGTCGACGACATGAAAGAATCTAAACATTATATCTTTGGGAGTTGCTCATTGGCTCTGTAGCGCCCCCTACGATGCTTAAAAATGGTGCCCGCAATGGGGTTAGTTTCGCGTAGGACAATGAAATTCGGTACACTCATTCACCATGCCCAGACGCACAAAAAAGTCTCATGCCGCCATGGTCCCACGTACACAGGAAGGCGGCCATTTTGGATGGAAAGTGCGTTTTCGTGCCATTTTTGACCGATTCCACGCCTTGCATAAGATCGAACTTGTCCTACAGATTTAATGCTACAGACTTCAAACTTGGCCAGATTACTCTTAAGACATGGGGGGAAAAATTCATGGGGAAACTCTTTCAAAACTTAAAGGGCGTGGCCGTGACGACGCTTCAAAGTTTGATGACTCGCCATCACTCGCCTCAAAAAATTAAGTCGCTTATAACTCCCACATGCATTATCCAATCTGTCCCAAACTTCATACGGTGAATGCTGGACCCAGCCTGAACGCGTACATATTATCATAGTGACATCCACCTATAGCGCCACCTGCTGGTGGTTGGAAACGTCTTTTTTTTCCACACCTCAAACTCCTCCTACAGATTTAATGCTACAAGCTTCAAACTTGGCCAGGTTACTCTTAAGACATGGGGGGAAAAATTCATGGAGAAACTTTTTCAAACCTCAAAGGGCGTGGCCGTGGCGATGCCTCAAATTTATGACTCGCCATGAAAAATTAAGTCGCTTATAACTCCTACATACATTATCCAATCTGTCCCAAACTTCATACGGTGATATCTGGACCCAGCCTGAACGCGCATACATAAAATAGTGACATCCACCTACAGCGCCACCTGCTGGTGGTCAGAAACGTCTTTTTTTTCCACACCTCACATTTTGTCAAACTCCTCCCACAGATTTAATGCTACAAGCTTCAAACTTAGCCAGGTTACTCTTAAGACATGGAGGCAACAATTCATGGAGAAACGTTTCCAAACTCTGATTGGTGTGGGCGTGGCCATGCGGTGAAAATCGTGTAACGGCGTTTGTGATTTGAAAGCCTTATCATCATCTCAAGGTCATGAAACTTGGTACACACGTCCACCCTGACGACCTCGTACGTATGTAAAGGGTATCGTGTGTGGGCGGAGAAAAATGGCTCAGTGGCGCCCCCTAGAAATTTTCAAAAACCCCTATGCATTGGGGTTATTGTGTGCTCGTACATACGCAATGGGAATCGTGCGTGTGGGCAGAGCTGCGCGACTACGGCGTCCAGCGCATGCCCAATGTGCGCACATCCCAACGTACGCACACTCGGTCCCGCTCACAGCTGCTTGCAGCTTTCTAGTTATTATTATTCTTTCTTTCTTTCTTTCTTATTCTTTGCAAAAGGTATGCGAAAACTCAGGAAATTTTGCGAGCGCCACGTGCTAGTCGACGACATGAAAGAATCTAAACATTATATCTTTGGGAGTTGCTCATTGGCTCTGTAGCGCCCCCTACGATGCTTAAAAATGGTGCCCGCAATGGGGTTAGTTTCGCGTAGGACAATGAAATTCGGTACACTCATTCACCATGCCCAGACGCACAAAAAAGTCTCTTGCCGCCATGGTCCCACGTACACAGGAAGGCGGCCATTTTGGATGGAAAGTGCGTTTTCGTGCCATTTTTGGCCGATTCCACGCCTTGCTTAAGATCGAACTTGTCCTACAGATTTAATGCTACAGACTTCAAACTTGGCCAGGTTACTCTTAAGACATGGGGGGGGGAAATTCATGGAGAAACTTTTTCAAAACTTAAAGGGCGTGGCCGTGGCAACTCCTCAAAGTTCGATGACTCGCCATCACTCGCCACAAAAAATGAAGTCGCTTATTACTCCCACATACATTATCCAATCTTTCCCAAACTTCATACGGTGAATGCTGGACCCAGCCTGAACGCGTACATATTATCATAACGACATCCACCTATAGCGCCACCTGCTGGGGGTTGGAAACATCTCTTTTTTTCCACATCTCGCATTTGATCGAACTCGTCCTACAGATTTAATGCTACAAGCTTCAAACTTGGCCAGATTACTCTTAAGACAAGGGGGAAAAGAGTCATGGAGAAACTTTTTCAAACCTCAAAGGGCGTGGCCGTGGCGACGCCTCAAAGTTATGACTCGCCATGAAGAATTAAGTCGCTTATAACTTCCACACTCATTATCCAATCTGTCCCAAACTTCATACGGTGAATGCTGGACCAAGCCTGAACGCGTACATATTATCATAGTGACATCCTCCTATAGCGCCACCTGCTGGTGGTCGGAAATGTCATTTTTTGCCACACCTCACATTTTATAAAACTCCTCCTACAGATTTAATGCTACAAGCTTCAAACTTAGCCAGGTTACTCTTAAGACATGGGGGCAAAAATTCATGGAGAAACTTTTCCAAACTCTGAACAATTCGGGCGTGGTCAGGCGGTGAAAATCGTGTGATGGTGTTTGTGATTTGAAAGCCTTATCATCATCACAACGTCATGAAACTTGGCACACACGTCCATCCTGAACACCTCGTACGTATGTGAAGGGTATCGTGTGTGGAAGGAGCAAAGTGGCTCAGTGGCGCCCTCTAGGGTACTTAAAAATGGTCCACACATTGGGGTTAGTTTTGCGTGGGACGACGAAATTCGGTACACTCATTCATCATGCCCAGACGCACAAAAAAGTCTCATGCCGCCATGGTCCCACGTCCACAGGAAGTCGGCCATTTTGGATGGAAAGTGCGTTTTCGTGCCATTTTTGACCGATTCTACACCTTGTATAAGATCGAACTTGTCCTACAGATTTAATGCTACA
This sequence comes from Odontesthes bonariensis, assembly GCF_027942865.1. NCBI lineage: Eukaryota > Metazoa > Chordata > Actinopteri > Atheriniformes > Atherinopsidae > Odontesthes > Odontesthes bonariensis. The sequence goes on along the minus strand of NC_134522.1, from coordinate 33,271,178 downwards.
GACTTCAAACTTGGCCAGGTTACTCTTAAGACATGGGGGGAAAAATTCATGGAGAAACTTTTTCAAACCTCAAAGGGCGTGGGCGTGGCGACGCCTCAAAGTTTGATGACTCGCCATCACTCGCCACAACAAATTAAGTTGCTTATAACTCCCACATACATTATCCAATCTGTCCCAAACTTCATACGGTCATTGCTGGACCCAGCCTGAACGCGTACATATTATCATAGTGACATCCACCTACAGCGCCACCTAATGGTGGTCGGAAACTTCATTTTTTTCCACACCTCTTATTTGATCAAACTCCTCCTACATATTTCATGCTAAAATCTTCAAACTTGGCCAGGTTACTCTTAAGACATGGGGGGAAAAAATAATTGGCCAACTTTTTCAAACCTCAAAGGGCGTGGCCGTGGCGATGCCCCAAATTTATGAATCGCCATGAAAAATTAAGTCGCTTATAACTCCCACATACATTATCCAATCTTTCCCAAACTTCATACGGTGATTGCTTGACCCAGCCTGAACGCGCACATATAAAATAGTGACATCCACCTACAGCGCCACCTGCTGGTGGTTGGAAAAGTCTTTTTTTTCCACACCTCAAACTCCTCCTACAGATTTAATGCTACAAGCTTCAAACTTGGCCATGTTACTCTTAAGACATGGGGGCAAAAATTCATGGAGAAACTTTTCCAAACTCTGAACGGTGTAGGCGTGGCCAGAGGTTAAAATCGTGTGATGGCGTTTGTGATATGAAAGCCTTATCATCATCGTAAAGTCATGAAACTTGGTACACACGTCCACCCTGACGACCTCGTACGTATGTAAAGGGTATTGTGTGTGGGCGGAGCAAAATGGCTCAGTGGCGCCCCCTAGAAATTTTCCAAAACCCCTATGCATTGGGGTTATTGTGTGCTCGTACGTACGCAATGGGAATCGTGCGTGTGGGCAGAGCTGCGCGACTACGGCGTCCAGCGCATGCCCAACGTGCGCACATCCCAACGTGCGCACATCCCAACGTACGCACACTCGGTCCCGCTCACAGCTGCTTGCAGCTTTCTAGTTATTATTCTTTCTTTCTTTCTTTCTTATTCTTTGCAAAAGGTATGCGAAAACTCAGGAAATTTTGCGAGCGCCACGTGCTAGTCGACGACATGAAAGAATCTAAACATTATATCTTTGGGAGTTGCTCATTGGCTCTGTAGCGCCCCCTACGATGCTTAAAAATGGTGCCCGCAATGGGGTTAGTTTCGCGTAGGACAATGAAATTCGGTACACTCATTCACCATGCCCAGACGCACAAAAAAGTCTCTTGCCGCCATGGTCCCACGTACACAGGAAGGCGGCCATTTTGGATGGAAAGTGCGTTTTCGTGCCATTTTTGGCCGATTCCACGCCTTGCTTAAGATCGAACTTGTCCTACAGATTTAATGCTACAGACTTCAAACTTGGCCAGGTTACTCTTAAGACATGGGGGGGGGAATTCATGGAGAAACTTTTTCAAAACTTAAAGGGCGTGGGCGTGGCAACTCCTCAAAGTTCGATGACTCGCCATCACTCGCCACAAAAAATGAAGTCGCTTATAACTCCCACATACATTATCCAATCTGTCCCAAACTTCATACGGTGAATGCTGGACCCAGCCTGAACGCGTACATATTATCATAACGACATCCACCTATAGCGCCACCTGCTGGGGGTTGGAAACATCTCTTTTTTTCCACATCTCGCATTTGATCGAACTCGTCCTACAGATTTAATGCTACAAGCTTCAAACTTGGCCAGATTACTCTTAAGACAAGGGGGAAAAGAGTCATGGAGAAACTTTTTCAAACCTCAAAGGGCGTGGCCGTGGCGACGCCTCAAAGTTATGACTCGCCATGAAGAATTAAGTCGCTTATAACTTCCACACTCATTATCCAATCTGTCCCAAACTTCATACGGTGAATGCTGGACCAAGCCTGAACGCGTACATATTATCATAGTGACATCCTCCTATAGCGCCACCTGCTGGTGGTCGGAAATGTCATTTTTTGCCACACCTCACATTTTATAAAACTCCTCCTACAGATTTAATGCTACAAGCTTCAAACTTAGCCAGGTTACTCTTAAGACATGGGGGCAAAAATTCACGGAGAAACTTTTCCAAACTCTGAACAATTCGGGCGTGGTCAGGCGGTGAAAATCGTGTGATGGTGTTTGTGATTTGAAAGCCTTATCATCATCACAACGTCATGAAACTTGGCACACACGTCCATCCTGAACACCTCGTACGTATGTGAAGGGTATCGTGTGTGGGCGGAGCAAAGTGGCTCAGTGGCGCCCCCTAGGGTACTTAAAAATGGTCCACACATTGGGGTTAGTTTTGCGTGGGACGACGAAATTCGGTACACTCATTCATCATGCCCAGACGCACAAAAAAGTCTCATACCGCCATGGTCCCACGTCCACAGGAAGTCGGCCATTTTGGATGGAAAGTGCGTTTTCGTGCCATTTTTGACCGATTCTACACCTTGTATAAGATCGAACTTGTCCTACAGATTTAATGCTACAGACTTCAAACTTGGCCAGGTTACTCTTAAGACATGGGGGGAAAAATTCATGGAGAAACTTTTTCAAACCTCAAAGGGCGTGGGCGTGGCGACGCCTCAAAGTTTGATGACTCGCCATCACTCGCCACAACAAATTAAGTTGCTTATAACTCCCACATACATTATCCAATCTGTCCCAAACTTCATACGGTGAATGCTGGACCCAGCCTGAACGCGTACATATTATCATAGTGACATCCACCCATAGCGCCACCTGCTGGTGGTTGGAAACATCTTTTTTTTTCACACCTCGCATTTGATCAAACTCCTCCTACATATTTAATGCTAAAATCTTCAAACTTGGCCAGGTTACTCTTAAGCTAGGGGGGAAGAAAACTCTTGAGAAGCTTTTCCAACCTCTGAACGGTGTGGGCGTGGCCAGGCGGTGACAATCGTGTGATGGCGTTTGTGATTTGAAAGCCTTATCATCATCGCAACTTAATGAAACTTGGCACACACGTCCACCCTGATGACCTCGTTCGTATGTGAAGGGTATCGTGTGTGGGCTGAGCAAAATGGCTCAGTGGCGCCCCCTAGAAATTTTCAAAAACCCCTCCGCATTGGAGTTATTATGTGCTCGTACGTACGCAGAGGGTATTGTGTGTGTGGGCAGAGCTGCGGCTCCAGCGTCCAGCGCATGCCCCAACGTGCGCACATCCCAACGTACGCACACCTCGGTCCCGCTCACAGCTGCTTGCAGCTTTCTAGTTATTATTATTCTTTCTTTCTTATTCTTTGCAAAAGGTATGCGAAAACTCAGGAAATTTTGCGAGCGCCATGTGCTAGTCGACGACATGAAAGAATCTAAACATTATATCTTTGGGAGTCGCATATTGGCTCTGTAGCGCCCCCTACGATGCTTAAAAATTGTCCCCGCAATAGGATTAGTTTCGCGTGGGACGACGAAATTCGGTACACTTATTCATCATGCCAAGACGCACAAAAAAGTCTCAGGCCGCCATGGTCCCACGTCCACAGGAAGTCGGCCATTTTGGATGGAAAGTGCGTTTTCGTGCCATTTTTGACCGATTCCACACCTTGTATAAGATCGAACTTGTCCTACAGATTTAATGCTACAGACTTGAAACTTGGCCAGGTTACTCTTAAGACATGGAGGGAAAATTTCATTGGCCAACTTTTTCAAAACTTAAAGGGCGTGGCCGTGGCGACGCCTCAAAGTTTGATGACTCGCCATCACTCGCCACGAAAAATGAAGTCGCTTATAACTCCCACATACATTATCCAATCTGTCCCAAACTTCATACGGTGAATGCTGGACCCAGACTGAAAGCTCACATATAAAATAGTGACATCCACCTATAGCGCCACCTGCTGGTGGATGGAAATGTCTTTTTTTTTCCACACCTCGCATTTGATCGAACTCCTCCTACAGATTTCATGCTACAAGCTTCAAACTTGGCCAGGTTACTCTTAAGACATGGGGGGAAAAAATCATTGGCCAACTTTTTCAAACCTCAAAGGGCGTGGCCGTGGCGACGCCTCAAATTTATGACGCGCCATGAAAAATTAAGTCACTTATAACTCCCACATACATTATCCAATCTGTCCCAAACTTCATACGGTGACTGCTGGACCCAGCCTGAACGTGCACATATAAAAAAGTGATATCCACCTACAGCGCCACCTAATGGTGGTTGGAAGCTTCATTTTTTTCCACACCTCTTATTTGATCAAACTCCTACTACATATTTCATGCTAAAATCTTCAAACTTGGCCAGGTTACTCTTAAGACATGAGGGCAAAACTTCATGGAGAAACTTTTCCAAACTCTGAACGGTGTGGGAGTGAACAGAGGTGAAAATCGTGTGATGGCGTTTGCAATATGAAAGCCTTATCATCATCGCAAAGTCATGAAACTTGGTACTCACGTCCAGCCTGACGACCTCGTACGTATGTAAAGGGTATTGTGTGTGGGCGGAGCAAAATGGCTCAGTGGCGCCCCCTAGAAATTTTCAAAAACCCCTATGCATTGGGGTTATTATGTGCTCGTACGTACGCAGAGGGTATCGTGTGTCTGGGCAGAGCTGCAGCTCCAGCGTCCAGCGTATGCCCCAACGTACGCACATCCCAACGTACGCACACTCGGTCCCGCTCACAGCTGCTTGCAGCTTTCTAGTTATTATTATTCTTTCTTTCTTTCTTATTCTTTGCAAAAGGTATGCGAAAACTCAGGAAATTTTGCGAGCGCCACGTGCCGGTCGACGACATGAAAGAATCTAAACTTTATATTTTTGGGAGTCGCTCACTGACTCTGTAGCGCCCCCTATGATGCTTAAAAATGGTCCCCTTAATAGGATTAGTTTCGCATGGGACGACGAAATTTGGTACACTCATTCATCATGCCCAGACGCACAAAAAAGTCTCTTGCCGCCATGGTCCCACGTCCACAGGAAGGCGGCCATTTTGGATGGAAAGTGCGTTTTCGTGCCATTTTTGACCGATTCCACGCCTTGCATAAGATCGAACTTGTCCTACAGATTTAATGCTACAGACTTCAAACTTGGCCAGGTTACTCTTAAGACATGGAGGGAAAAATTCATTGGCCAACTTTTTCAAAACTTAAAGGGCGTGGCCGTGGCGACGCCTCAAAGTTTGATGACTCGCCATCACTCGCCACGAAAAATGAAGTCGCTTATAACTCCCACATACATTATCCAATCTGTCCCAAACTTCATACGGTGAATGCTGGACCCAGACTGAAAGCTCACATATAAAATAGTGACATCCACCTATAGCGCCACCTGCTGGTGGTTGGAAATGTCTTTTTTTTTCCACACCTCGCATTTGATCGAACTCCTCCTACATATTTAATGCAAAAACCTTCAAACTTGGCCAGGTTGCTCTTAAGACATGGGCCGAAAAAATCATTGGCCAACTTTTTCAAAACTTAAAGGGCGTGGCCGTGGCGACGCCTCAAAGTTTGATGACTCGCCATCACTCGCCACGAAAAATGAAGTCGCTTATAACTCCCACATACATTATCCAATCTGTCCCAAACTTCATACGGTGAATGCTGGACCCAGACTGAAAGCTCACATATAAAATAGTGACATCCACCTATAGCGCCACCTGCTGGTGGTTGGAAATGTCTTTTTTTTTCCACACCTCGCATTTGATCGAACTCCTCCTACATATTTAATGCAAAAACCTTCAAACTTGGCCAGGTTACTCTTAAGACATGGAGGGAAAAATTCATTGGCCAACTTTTTCAAAACTTAAAGGGCGTGGCCGTGGCGACGCCTCAAAGTTTGATGACTCGCCATCACTCGCCACGAAAAATGAAGTCGCTTATAACTCCCACATACATTATCCAATCTGTCCCAAACTTCATACGGTGAATGCTGGACCCAGACTGAAAGCTCACATATAAAATAGTGACATCCACCTATAGCGCCACCTGCTGGTGGTTGGAAATGTCTTTTTTTTCCACACCTCGCATTTGATCGAACTCCTCCTACATATTTAATGCAAAAACCTTCAAACTTGGCCAGGTTGCTCTTAAGACATGGGCCGAAAAAATCATTGGCCAACTTTTTCAAAACTTAAAGGGCGTGGCCGTGTCGACGCCTCAAATTTATGACTCGCCATAAAAAATCAAGTCGCTTATAACTCCCACATACATTATCCAATCTGTCCCAAACTTCATACGGTGAATGCTGGACCCAGCCTGAATGTGTACATATAAAATAGAGACATCCACCTAAAGCGCCACCTGCTGGTGGTTGGAAATTTCTTTTTTTTTTCACACCTCGCATTTGATCAAACTCCTCCTACATATTTAATGCAAAAACCTTCAAACTTGGCCAGGTTGCTCTTAAGACATGGGCCGAAAAAATCATTGGCCAACTTTTTCAAAAGTTAAAGGGCGTGTCCGTGGCGACACCTCAAATTTATGACGCGCCATAAAAATTAAGTCGCTTATAACTCCCACATACATTATCCAATCTGTCCCAAACTTTATACGGTGAATGCTGGACCCAGCCTGAACGTGCACATATAAAAAAGTGATATCCACCTACAGCGCCACCTAATGGTGGTTGGAAACTTCATTTTTTTCCACACCTCTTATTTGATCAAACTCCTCCTACATATTTCATGCTAAAATCTTCAAACTTGGCCAGGTTACTCTTAAGACATGAGGGCAAAACTTCATGGAGAAACTTTTCCAAACTCTGAACGGTGTGGGCGTGGCCAGAGGTGAAAATCGTGTGATGGCGTTTGCAATATGAAAGCCTTATCATCATCGCAAAGTCATGAAACTTGGTACTCACGTCCACCCTGACGACCTCGTACGTATGTAAAGGGTATTGTGTGTGGGCGGAGAAAAATGGCTCAGTGGCGCCCCCTAGAAATTTTCAAAAACCCCTATGCATTGGGGTTATTGTGTGCTCGTACGTACACAATGGGAATCGTGCGTGTGGGTAGAGCTGCGCAACTACGGCGTCCAGCGCATGCCCAACGTGCGCACATCCCAACGTACGCACACTCGGTCCCGCTCACAGCTGCTTGCAGCTTTCTAGTTATTCTTTCTTTCTTTCTTTCTTATTCTTTGCAAAAGGTATGCGAAAACTCAGGAAATTTTGCGAGCGCCACGTGCTAGTCGACGACATGAAAGAATCTAAACATTATATCTTTAGGAGTTGCTCATTGGCTCTGTAGCGCCCCCTACGATGCTTAAAAATGGTGCCCGCAATGGGGTTAGTTTCGCGTAGGACAATGAAATTCGGTACACTCATTCACCATGCCCAGACGCACAAAAAAGTCTCTTGCCGCCATGGTCCCACGTACACAGGAAGGCGGCCATTTTGGATGGAAAGTGCGTTTTCGTGCCATTTTTGGCCGATTCCACGCCTTGCTTAAGATCGAACTTGTCCTACAGATTTAATGCTACAGACTTCAAACTTGGCCAGGTTACTCTTAAGACATGGGGGGGGGAATTCATGGAGAAACTTTTTCAAAACTTAAAGGGCGTGGGCGTGGCAACTCCTCAAAGTTCGATGACTCGCCATCACTCGCCACAAAAAATGAAGTCGCTTATAACTCCCACATACATTATCCAATCTGTCCCAAACTTCATACGGTGATTGCTGGACCCAGCCTGAACGCGCACATATAAAACAGTAATAAACACCTACAGCGCCACCTGCTGGGGGTTGGAAACGTCTTTTTTTTCCACACCTCAAACTCCTCCTACAGATTTAATGCTACAGGCTTCAAACTTGGCCAGGTTACTCTTAAGACATGGGGGCAAAAATTAATGGAGAAACTTTTCCAAACCTCAAAGGGCGTGGCCGTGGCGACGCCTCAAAGTTATGACTCGCCATGAAGAATTAAGTCGCTTATAACTTCCACACTCATTATCCAATCTGTCCCAAACTTCATACGGTGAATGCTGGACCAAGCCTGAACGCGTACATATTATCATAGTGACATCCTCCTATAGCGCCACCTGCTGGTGGTCGGAAATGTCATTTTTTGCCACACCTCACATTTTATAAAACTCCTCCTACAGATTTAATGCTACAAGCTTCAAACTTAGCCAGGTTACTCTTAAGACATGGGGGCAAAAATTCATGGAGAAACTTTTCCAAACTCTGAACAATTCGGGCGTGGTCAGGCGGTGAAAATCGTGTGATGGTGTTTGTGATTTGAAAGCCTTATCATCATCACAACGTCATGAAACTTGGCACACACGTCCATCCTGAACACCTCGTACGTATGTGAAGGGTATCGTGTGTGGAAGGAGCAAAGTGGCTCAGTGGCGCCCCCTAGGGTACTTAAAAATGGTCCACACATTGGGGTTAGTTTTGCGTGGGACGACGAAATTCGGTACACTCATTCATCATGCCCAGACGCACAAAAAAGTCTCATGCCGCCATGGTCCCACGTCCACAGGAAGTCGGCCATTTTGGATGGAAAGTGCGTTTTCGTGCCATTTTTGACCGATTCTACACCTTGTATAAGATCGAACTTGTCCTACAGATTTTATGCTACAGACTTCAAACTTGGCCAGGTTACTCTTAAGACATGGGGGGAAAAATTCATGGAGAAACTTTTTCAAACCTCAAAGGGCGTGGGCGTGGCGACGCCTCAAAGTTTGATGACTCGCCATCACTCGCCACAACAAATTAAGTTGCTTATAACTCCCACATACATTATCCAATCTGTCCCAAACTTCATACGGTGAATGCTGGACCCAGCCTGAATGCGTACATATTATCATAGTGACATCCACCCATAGCGCCACCTGCTGGTGGTTGGAAACATCTTTTTTTTTCACACCTCGCATTTGATCAAACTCCTCCTACATATTTAATGCTAAAATCTTCAAACTTGGCCAGGTTACTCTTAAGCTAGGGGGGAAGAAAACTCTTGAGAAGCTTTTCCAAACTCTGAACGGTGTGGGCGTGGCCAGGCGGTGACAATCGTGTGATGGCGTTTGTGATTTGAAAGCCTTATCATCATCGCAACTTAATGAAACTTGGCACACACGTCCACCCTGATGACCTCGTTCGTATGTGAAGGGTATCGTGTGTGGGCTGAGCAAAATGGCTCAGTGGCGCCCCCTAGAAATTTTCAAAAACCCCTCCTCATTGGAGTTATTATGTGCTCGTACGTACGCAGAGGGTATCGTGTGTGTGGGCAGAGCTGCGGCTCCAGCGTCCAGCGCATGCCCCAACGTGCGCACATCCCAACGTACGCACACCTCGGTCCCGCTCACAGCTGCTTGCAGCTTTCTAGTTATTATTATTATTCTTCTTATTCTTTGCAAAAGGTATGCGAAAACTCAGGAAATTTTGCAAGCGCCACGTGCCAGTCGACGACATGAAAGAATCTAAACATTATATCTTTGGGAGTTGCTCATTGGCTCTGTAGCGCCCCCTACGATGCATAAAAATGATCCCCTTAATAGGATTAGTTTCGCTTGGGACGACGAAAGTCGGTACACTCATTCATCATGCCCAGACGCACAAAAAAGTCTCATGCCGTCATGGTCCCATGTACACAGGAAGGCGGCCATTTTGGATGGAATGTGCGTTTTCGTGCCATTTTTGACCGATTCCAAGCCTTGCTTATGATCGAACTTGTCCTACAGATTTAATGCTACAGACTTCAAACTTGGCCAGGTTACTCTTCAGACATGGGGGGGAAAATTCATGGAGAAACTTTTTCAAAACTTAAAGGGCGTGGCCGTGGCGACTTCTCAAAGTTCGATGATTCGCCATCACTCGCCACAAAAAATGAATTTGCTTATAACTTCCACATACATTATCCAATCTGTCCCAAACTTCATACGGTGAATGCTGGACCCAGCCTGAACGCGCACATATAACATAGTGACATCAACCTACAGCGCCACCTGCTGGTGGTCGGAAACGTCTTTTTTTTCCCACACCTCGCATTTGATCGAACTTGTCCTACAGATTTAATGCTACACACTTCAAACTTGGCCAGGTTACTCTTAAGACATGGGGGGAAAAATTCATGGAGAAACTTTTTCAAACCTCAAAGGGCGTGGCCGTGGCCACGCCTCAAATTTATGACTCGCCATGAAAAATTAAGTCGCTTATAACTTCCACATACATTATCCAATCTGTCCCAAACTTCATACGGTGATTGCTGGACCCAGCCTGAACGCGCACATATAAAACAGTAATAAACACCTACAGCGCCACCTGCTGGGGGTTGGAAACGTTTTTTTTTTCCACACCTCAAACTCCTCCTACAGATTTAATGCTACAGGCTTCAAACTTGGCCAGGTTACTCTTAAGACATGGGGGGAAAAATTCATGGAGAAACTTTACCAAACTCAGAATGGTGTGGGCGTGGCCAGGCGGTGAAAATCGTGTGATGGCGTTTGTGATTTGAAAGCCTTATCATGATCGCAAGGTCATGAAACTTGGCACACACGTCCACCCTGATGACCTCGTGCGTATGTAAAGGGTATCGTGTGTGGGCGGAGCAAAATGGCTCAGTGGCGCCCCCTAGAAATTTTCAAAAACCCCTCCGCATTTGGGTTTTTATGCGCTTGTAAGTATGCAGAGGGTATCGTGCGTGTGGGCAGAGCTGCAGCTCAAGCGTCCAGCGCATGCCCCAACATGCGTACATCCCAACGTACGCACACCTCGGTCCCGCTCACAGCTGCTTGCAGCTTTCTAGTTATTATTATTATTATTATTATTATTATTTCCGATTCTTTGCAAAAGGTATGCGAAAACTCACGAAATTTTGCGAGCGCCACCTGCCAGTCGACAACATGAAAGAATCTAAACTTTATATTTTTAGGAGTCGCTCATTGGCTCTGTAGCGCCCCCTACGGTGCATAAAAATGGTCCCCTTAATAGGATTAGTTTCGCGTGGGACGACGAAATTCGGTACACTCATTCATCATGCCCAGACGCACCAAAAAGTCTCATGCCATCACGGTGCCACGTACACAGGAAGGCGGCCATTTTGGATGGAAAGTGCGTTTTCGTGCCATTTTTGGCCGATTCCACGCCTTGCATAAGATCGAACTTGTCCTACAGATTTCATGCTACAGACTTCAAACTTGGCCAGGTTACTCTTAAGACATGGGGGGGGAAATTCATGGAGAAACTTTTTCAAAACTTAAAGGGCGTGGGCGTGGCAACTCCTCAAAGTTCGATGACTCGCCATCACTCGCCACAACAAATGAAGTCGCTTATAACTCCCACATACATTATCCAATCTGTCCCAAACTTCATACGGTGAATGCTGGACCCAGCCTGAACGCGTACATATTATCATAACGACATCCACCTATAGCGCCACCTGCTGGTGGTCGGAAACATCTCTTTTTTTCCACATCTCGCATTTGATCGAACTCGTCCTACAGATTTAATGCTACAAGCTTCAAACTTGGCCAGGTTACTCTTAATACATGGGGGGAAAGAGTCATGGAGAAACTTTTTCAAACCTCAAAGGGCGTGGCCGTGGCGACGCCTCAAAGTTATGACTCGCCATGAAAAATTAAGTCGCTTATAACTTCCACATACATTATCCAATCTGTCCCAAACTTCATACGGTGATATCTGGACCCAGCCTGAACGCGCATAGATAAAATAGTGACATCCACCAACAGCGCCACCTGCTGGTGGTCAGAAACCTCTTTTTTTTCCATACCTCACATTTTATCAAACTCCTCCCACAGATTTAATGCTACAAACTTCAAACTTAGCCAAGTTACTCTTAAGACATGGAGGCAACAATTCATGGAGAAACTTTTCCAAACTCTGAACGGTGTGGGCGTGGCCATTCGGTGAAAATCGTGTGATGACGTTTGTGATTTGAAAGCCTTATCATCATCTCAAGGTAATGAAACTTGGTACACACGTCCACCCTGACGACCTCGTACGTATGTAAAGGGTATCGTGTGTGGGCGGAGAAAAATGGCTCAGTGGCGCCCCCTAGAAATTTTCAAAAACCCCTCCGCATTGGGGTTATGCTGTGCTCGTAAGTACACAGCGGGTATCGTGCGTGTGGGAAGAGCTGCGGCTCCAGCGTCCAGCGCATGCCCAACGTACGCACATCCCAACGTACGCACACCTCGGTCCCGCTCACAGCTGCTTGCAGCTTTCTAGTTATTATTATTCTTTCTTTCTTTCTTTCTTTCTTTCTTTCTTTCTTTCTTATTCTTTGCAAAAGGTATGCGAAAACTCAGGAAATTTTGCGAGCGCCACGTGCCGGTCGACGACATGAAAGAATCTAAACTTTATATTTTTGGTAGTCGCTCATTGGCTCTGTAGCGCCCCCTACGATGGTTAAAAATTGTCCCCGCAATAGGATTAGTTTTGCGTGGGACGACGAAATTCGGTACACTCATTCATCATGCCAAGACGCACAAAAAAGTCTCATGCCGCCATGGTCCCACGTCCACAGGAAGTCGGCCATTTTGGATGGAAAGTGCGTTTTCGTGCCATTTTTGACCGATTCCACGCCTTGCTTAAGATCGAACTTGTCCTACAGATTTAATGCTACAGACTTCAAACTTGGCCAGGTTACTCTTAAGACATGGAGGGAAAAATTCATTGGCCAACTTTTTCAAAACTTAAAGGGCGTGGCCGTGGCGACGCCTCAAAGTTTGATGACTCGCCATCACTCGCCACGAAAAATTAAGTCGCTTATAACTTCCACATACATAATCCAATCTTTCCCAAAGTTCAACCGGTGATTGTTGGACCCAGCCTGAACGCGCACCTATAAAATAGTGACATCCACCTATAGCGCCACCTGCTGGTGGTTGGAAATGTCTTTTTTTTTCCACACCTCGCATTTGATCGAACTCCTCCTACATATTTAATGCTAAACGCTTCAAACTTGGCCAGGCTACTCTTAGGACATGGGCCGAAAAAATCATTGGCCAACTTTTTAAAAACTTAAAGGGCGTGACCGTGGCGACGCCTCAAATTTATGACGCGCCATAAAATATTAAGTCGCTTATAACTCCCACATACATTATCCAATCTGTCCCAAACTTCATACGGTGAATGCTGGACCCAGCATGAACGTGCACATATAAAAAAGTGATATCCACCTACAGCGCCACCTAATGGTGGTCGGAAACTTCATTGTTTTCCACACCTCTTATTTGATCAAACTCCTCCTACATATTTCATGCTAAACGCTTCAAACTTGGCCAGGCTACTCTTAGGACATGGGCCGAAAAAATCATTGGCCAACTTTTTCAAAACTTAAAGGGCGTGGCCGTGGCGACGCCTCAAATTTATGACGCGCCATAAAAAATTAAGTCGCTTATAACTCCCACATACATTATCCAATCTGTCCCAAACTTCATACGGTGAATGCTGGACCCAGCCTGAACGTGCACATATAAAAAAGTGATATCCACTTACAGCGCCACCTAATGGTGGTCGGAAACTTCATTGTTTTCCACACCTCTTATTTGATCAAACTCCTCCTACATATTTCATGCTAAAATCTTCAAACTTGGCCAGGTTACTCTTAAGACATGAGGGCAAAACTTCAAGGAGAAACTTTTCCAAACTCTGAACGGTGTGGGCGTGGCCAGACGATGAAAATCGTGTGATGGTGTTTGTGATTTGAAAGCCTTATCATTATCGCAAAGTCATGAAACTTGGCACACACGTCCACCCTGACGACCTCGTACGTATGTAAAGGGTATTGTGTGTGGGCGGAGCAAAATGGCTCAGTGGCGCCCCCTAGAAATGTTCAAAAACCCCTATTCATTGGGGTTATTGCGTGCTCGTACGTACGCAATGGAAATCGTGCGTGTGGGCAGAGCTGCGCGACTACGGCGTCCAGCGCATGCCCAACGTGCGCATATCCCAACGTACGCACACTCGGTCCCGCTCACAGCTGCTTGCAGCTTTCTAGTTATTATTCTTTCTTCTTATTCTTTGCAAAAGGTATGCGAAAACTCAGGAAATTTTGCGAGCGCCACGTGCCGGTCGACGACATGAAAGAATCTAAACTTTATATTTTTGGTAGTCGCTCATTGGCTCTGTAGCGCCCCCTACGATGGTTAAAAATTGTCCCCGCAATAGGATTAGTTTTGCGTGGGACGACGAAATTCGGTACACTCATTCATCATGCCAAGACGCACAAAAAAGTCTCATGCCGCCATGGTCCCACGTCCACAGGAAGTCGGCCATTTTGGATGGAAAGTGCGTTTTCGTGCCATTTTTGACCGATTCCACGCCTTGCTTAAGATCGAACTTGTCCTACAGATTTAATGCTACAGACTTCAAACTTGGCCAGGTTACTCTTAAGACATGGAGGGAAAAATTCATTGGCCAACTTTTTCAAAACTTAAAGGGCGTGGCCGTGGCGACGCCTCAAAGTTTGATGACTCGCCATCACTCGCCACGAAAAATTAAGTCGCTTATAACTTCCACATACATAATCCAATCTTTCCCAAAGTTCAACCGGTGATTGTTGGACCCAGCCTGAACGCGCACCTATAAAATAGTGACATCCACCTATAGCGCCACCTGCTGGTGGTTGGAAATGTCTTTTTTTTTCCACACCTCGCATTTGATCGAACTCCTCCTACATATTTAATGCTAAACGCTTCAAACTTGGCCAGGCTACTCTTAGGACATGGGCCGAAAAAATCATTGGCCAACTTTTTAAAAACTTAAAGGGCGTGACCGTGGCGACGCCTCAAATTTATGACGCGCCATAAAAAATTAAGTCGCTTATAACTCCCACATACATTATCCAATCTGTCCCAAACTTCATACGGTGAATGCTGGACCCAGCATGAACGTGCACATATAAAAAAGTGATATCCACCTACAGCGCCACCTAATGGTGGTCGGAAACTTCATTGTTTTCCACACCTCTTATTTGATCAAACTCCTCCTACATATTTCATGCTAAACGCTTCAAACTTGGCCAGGCTACTCTTAGGACATGGGCCGAAAAAATCATTGGCCAACTTTTTCAAAACTTAAAGGGCGTGGCCGTGGCGACGCCTCAAATTTATGACGCGCCATAAAAAATTAAGTCGCTTATAACTCCCACATACATTATCCAATCTGTCCCAAACTTCATACGGTGAATGCTGGTCGGAAACTTCATTGTTTTCCACACCTCTTATTTGATCAAACTCCTCCTACATATTTCATGCTAAAATCTTCAAACTTGGCCAGGTTACTCTTAAGACATGAGGGCAAAACTTCAAGGAGAAACTTTTCCAAACTCTGAACGGTGTGGGCGTGGCCAGACGATGAAAATCGTGTGATGGTGTTTGTGATTTGAAAGCCTTATCATTATCGCAAAGTCATGAAACTTGGCACACACGTCCACCCTGACGACCTCGTACGTATGTAAAGGGTATTGTGTGTGGGCGGAGCAAAATGGCTCAGTGGCGCCCCCTAGAAATGTTCAAAAACCCCTATTCATTGGGGTTATTGCGTGCTCGTACGTACGCAATGGAAATCGTGCGTGTGGGCAGAGCTGCGCGACTACGGCGTCCAGCGCATGCCCAACGTGCGCATATCCCAACGTACGCACACTCGGTCCCGCTCACAGCTGCTTGCAGCTTTCTAGTTAGGGACCGAGCAGTGAAACTGCAAGGACCCTATTGTATCTGTAAGGTTTATTATTATTATTATTATTATTCTTTCTTATTCTTTGCAAAAGGTATGCGAAAACTCAGGAAATTTTGCGAGCGCCACGTGCCGGTCGACGACATGAAAGAATCTAAACTTTATATTTTTGGTAGTCGCTCATTGGCTCTGTAGCGCCCCCTACGATGGTTAAAAATTGTCCCCGCAATAGGATTAGTTTCGCGTGGGATGACGAAATTCGGTACACTCGTTCATCATGCCAAGACGCACAAAAAAGTCTCAGGCCGCCATGGTCCCACGTACACAGGAAGGCGGCCATTTTGGATGGAAAGTGCGTTTTCGTGCCATTTTTGGCCGATTCCACGCCTTGCTTAAGATCGAACTTGTCCTACAGATTTCATGCTACAGACTTCAAACTTGGCCAGGTTACTCTTAAGACATGGGGGGGGAAATTAATGGAGAAACTTTTTCAAAACTTAAAGGGCGTGGGCGTGGCAACTCCTCAAAGTTCGATGACTCGCCATCACTCGCCACAACAAATTAAGTCGCTTATAACTCCCACATACATTATCCAATCTGTCCCAAACTTCATACGGTGAATGCTGGACCTAGCCTGAACGCATACATATTATCATAACGACATCCACCTATAGCGCCACCTGCTGGTGGTCGGAAACATCTCTTTTTTTCCACATCTCGCATTTGATCGAACTCGTCCTACAGATTTAATGCTAAAAGCTTCAAACTTGGCCAGATTACTCTTAAGACATGGGGGGAAAGAGTCATGGAGAAACTTTTTCAAACCTCAAAGGGCGTGGCCGTGGCGACGCCTCAAAGTTATGACTCGCCATGAAGAATTAAGTCGCTTATAACTTCCACACTCATTATCCAATCTGTCCCAAACTTCACACGGTGAATGCTGGACTCAGCCTGAACGCGTACATATTATCATAGTGACATCCTCCTATAGCGCCACCTGCTGGTGGTCGGAAATGTCATTTTTTGCCACACCTCACATTTTATAAAACTCCTCCTACAGATTTAATGCTACAAGCTTCAAACTTAGCCAGGTTACTCTTAAGACATGGGGGCAAATATTCATGGAGAAACTTTTCCAAACTCTGAACAATTCGGGCGTGGTCAGGCGGTGAAAAACGTGTGATGGTGTTTGTGATTTGAAAGCCTTATCATCATCACAACGTCATGAAACTTGGCACACACGTCCATCCTGAACACCTCGTACGTATGTGAAGGGTATCGTGTGTGGGCGGAGCAAAGTGGCTCAGTGGCGCCCCCTAGGGTACTTAAAAATGGTCCACACATTGGGGTTAGTTTTGCGTGGGACGACGAAATTCGGTACACTCATTCATCATGCCCAGACGCACAAAAAAGTCTCATGCCGCCATGGTCCCACGTCCACAGGAAGTCGGCCATTTTGGATGGAAAGTGCGTTTTCGTGCCATTTTTGACCGATTCTACACCTTGTATAAGATCGAACTTGTCCTACAGATTTAATGCTACAGACTTCAAACTTGGCCAGGCTACTCTTAAGACATGGGGGGAAAAATTCATGGAGAAACTTTTTCAAACCTCAAAGGGCGTGGGCGTGGCGACGCCTCAAAGTTCTATGACTCGCCATCACTCGCCACAACAAATTAAGTTGCTTATAACTCCCACATACATTATCCAATCTGTCCCAAACTTCATACGGTGAATGCTGGACCCAGCCTGAACGCGTACATATTATCATAGTGACATCCACCCATAGCGCCACCTGCTGGTGGTTGGAAACATCTTTTTTTTTCACACCTCGCATTTGATCAAACTACTCCTACAGATTTAATGCTAAAAGCTTCAAACTTGGCCAGATTACTCTTAAGACATGGGGGGGGGGGAATTCATGGAGAAACTTTTTCAAACCTTAAAGGGCGTGGCCGTGGCGACGCCTCAAAGTTATGACTTGCCATGAAGAATTAAGTCGCTTATAACTCCCACAAACATTATCCAATCTGTCCCAAACTTCATACGTTGATTTCTGGACCCAGCCTGAACGTGCACACATAAAATAGTGACAACCACATATAGCGCCACCTGCTGGTCGTTGGAAACGTCTCTTTTTTTCCACAACTCATATTTTATCGAACTCCTCCTACATATTGAATGCTACAAGCTTCAAACTTGGCCAGGTTATTCTTAAGACATGGAGGAAATTAATCATGGAGAAACTTTTTAAAACTCTGAACGGTGTGGGCGTGGCCAGGCGGTGAAAATCGTGTGATGGCGTTTGTGATTTGAAAGCCTTATCACCATTGCAAGATCATGAAACTTGGCACACACGTCCACCCTGACCACCTCGTGTGTATGTAAAGGGTTTCGTTTGTGGGCGGAGCAAAATGGTTCAGTGGCGCCCCCTAAAAATTTCCAAAAACCCCTCCGCATTGGGGTTATTATGTGCTCGTACGTACGCAGAGGGTATCGTGCGGGTGGGCGGAGCTGCGCGACTACGGAGTCCAGCGCATGCCACAACGTGCGCACATCCAACGTACGCACACCTCGGTCCCGCTCACAGCTGCTTGCAGCTTTCTAGTTATTATTCTTTCTTCTTATTCTTTGCAAAAGGTATGCGAAAACTCAGGAAATTTTGCGAGCGCCACGTGCTAGTCGACGACATGAAAGAATCTAAACATGATATCTTTGTGAGTCGCTCATTGGCTCTGTAGCGCCCCCTACGATGCATAAAAATGATCCACTTAATAGGATTAGTTTCGCGTGGGACAACGAAAGTCGGTACACTCATTCATCATGCCCAGACGCACAAAAAAGTCTCTTGCCGCCAATGTGCCAGGTCTACAGGAAGGCGGCCATTTTGGATGGAAACTGCGTTTACGTGCCATTTTTGACCGATTCCACGCCTTGCTTAAGATCGAACTTGTCCTACAGATTTCATGCTACAGACTTCAAACTTGGCCAGGTTACTCTTAAGACATGGGGGGAAAGATTCATGGAGAAACCTTTTCATAACTTAAAGGGCGTGGGCGTGGCGACGCCTCAAAGTTTGATGACTCGCCATCACTCGCCACAAAAAATTAAGTCACTTATAACTCCCACATACATCATCCAATCTGTCCCAAACTTCATACGGTGAATGCTGGACCCAGCCTGAACGCGCACGTACAAAATAGTGACATCCACCTATAGCGCCACCTGCTGGTGCTTGGAAACATCTTTTTTTTTCCACTCCTTGCATTTGATCAAACTCCTCCTACAGATTTAATGGTAACAGCTCCAAACTTGGCCAGGTTACTCTTAAGACATGGGGGGAAAGAATCATGGAGAGACTTTGTCAAAACTCAAAGGGCGTGGCCGTAGCGACGCCTCAAATTTATGACTCGCCATGAAGAATTAAGTCGCTTATAACTTCCACATACATTATCCAATCTGTCCCAAACTTCAGAGAGTGATTGCTGGACCCAGCCTGAACGTGCACATATAACTTAGTGACATCAACCTACAGCGCCACCTGCTGGTGGTCGGAAACGTCTTTTTTTCCCCACACCTCGCATCTGATCGAACTTGTCCTACAGATTTGATGCTACAGACTTCAAACTTGGCCAGGTTACTCTTAAGACATGGGGGGGAAGAATCATGGAGAAACTTTTTCAAAACTCAAAGGGCGTGGCCGTGGCCACGCCTCAAATTTATGACTCGCCATGAAAAATTAAGTCGCTTATAACTTCCACACACATTATCCAATCTGTCCCAAACTTCAAACGGTGAATGCTGGACCCGGCCTGAACGCGTACATATTATCATAGTGACATCCTCCTATTGCGCCACCTGCTGGTGGTCGGAAACGTCTTTTTTTGCCACACCTCACATTTTATAAAACTCCTCCTACAGATTTAATGCTACAAGCTTCAAACTTAGCCAGGTTACTCTTAAGACATGGGGGCAAAAATTCATGGAGAAACTTTTCCAAACTCTGAACAATGTGGGCGTGGCCAGGCGGTGAAAATCGTGTGATGGTGTTTGTGATTTGAAAGCCTTATCATCATCACAACGTCATGAAACTTGGCACACACGTCCATCCTGACAACCTCGTACGTATGTGAAGGGTATCGTATGTGAGCGGAGCAAAGTGGCTCAGTGGCGCCCCCTAAGGTACTTAAAAATGGCCCACACATTGGGGTTAGTTTTGCGTGGGACGACGAAATTCGGTACACTCATTCATCATGCCCAGACGCACCAAAAAGTCTCATGCCATCACGGTGCCACGTACACAGGAAGGCGGCCATTTAGGATGGAAAGTGCGTTTTCGTGCCATTTTTGGCCGATTCCACGCCTTGCATAAGATCGAACTTATCCTACAGATTTCATGCTTCAGACTTCAAACTTGGCCAGGTTACTCTTAAGACATGGGGGGAAAGATTCATGGAGAAACCTTTTCAAACCTCAAAGGGCGTGGCCGTGGCGACGCCTCAAAGTTCGATGACTCGCCATCACTCGCCACAAAAAATGAAGTCGCTTATAACTCCCACATACATTATTTAATCTGTCCCAAACTTCATTCGGTGAATGCTGGAACCAGCCTGAATGTGTACATATTATCATAGCGACATCCACCTATAGCGCCACCTGCTGGGGGTTGGAAACATCTCTTTTTTTCCACACCTCGCATTTGATCGAACTCGTCCTACAGATTTAATGCTACAGACTTGAAACTTGGTCAGGTTACTCTTAAGACATGAGGGGAAAAATTCATGGAGAAACTTTTTCAAATCTCAAAGGGCGTGGCCGTAGCAAGGCGGTGAAAATCTTGTAATGGCGTTTCTGATTTGAAAGCCTTATCATCATCGCAAAGTCATTAAGCTTGGCACACACGTCCACCCTGTCGACCTCGTACGTATGTAAAGGGTATCGTGTGTGGGCGGAGCAAAATGACTCAGTGTCGCCCCCTAGAAATTTTCAACAACCCCTCCGCATTGGGGTTATTATGTACTCGTACTAACGCAGAGGGTATCCTGCGTGTGGGCAGAGCTGCGCGACTACGGCGTCCAGCGCATTCCCCAACGTACGCATATCCCAGCGTACGCACACCTCGGTCCCGCTCACAGCTGCTTGCAGCTTTCTAGTTTCTCTGTGTTACTTTGTCCTACAAGTGCAGTGTACCGTGTTTGAATTGAAAATTGTAATTACCCGAAAAAACATTCACAATCTGCGAGAAAACTTGAGGCTTTTGTTAATTCTGTCTCTGCTGTGCGTCTCTGCATTACCCCCGCTGCCTGACATTGCTGTTCTGCCTGTTCCTTACTGATTTTCGCTCGCTTTGCAAAAACTGTCAACATTATAAGCTTAGGCGGAACATTTGCAACGGATCCAAACATCCCCCTAT